>NW_028251756.1:0-152335 GCF_964263255.1 Lissotriton vulgaris | reverse complement strand
AGAAAAGCGCTGGCTGCTCTGCTTACTTCCATCTTAGCCCTTGGACCTACCATAGGGGTGACTAATAAGAAGTTAAGGGAAGGTTTAGGGACTGGCAAGCAGGTGTACTTCCGCAGTTAGCATGACAGTACCAGACTGCACGCAGGTCTTGCAATGGCAGACCTTAGGCACATTTTACTAGGCCGCTTCTCTGGGTGGCACACCAGTGCTGCAAGCCCACCAGCAGCATTTGTATTTACAAGCCATGGCACTCCTGGTGCACTTTCCTGGGGACTGATAGTAAACCAAATAAGTCAATCATGGAATCCAATCACATATACACTTTTCAGTAGGGAGAGCATATGCACTTTAGTACTGGTCAGCAGTGGTAAAGTGCCCAGAGTCATTAAACCAACAAAAACAGGTTAGAGAGAATATTGGAGGAAGGCAAAAAATTCAGGGATGACCCTGCCAAGAGGGCCAAGTCCAACAGCTGGCAACTCAGCATGATCACTAGTCCCTGGGAAGGAACTAATGATTTCAACTTCTCTAAGCGACTCTCAGAGTAGTTCTGTAATATGGAGGCATGCAATGATTTAATCTGGAGATACTTTGATTCAGTTGGCTGTACAGAATCGGCCAGTTGATGTTTCTTGACATGGTCAACCAATACCTTCCTTCGTAACAGGTAGTTGTGGCAGGGAAAAGGTGAGTGTGCCTTCTACCCTTAGATCTGGTATAGGTAGTCTGCAGGATGATCCAAAGGTTTCTTTGTTGACAGCCCATTCCTGGACTAAATCTCTCACTTTTGGGGGCTTCCCATCAACAGCAACTTTCTCTTAAGTGGCAGAATCAGGCAAGCTTTTCTTATTTCCAAGCTTATTTCGCATGGCTTGATTATTCTGCAATATATGTACGCATGAGAGTTGGTCAAATGTCAGTCAGTCAGTCAATCCACTTTATTCGATTACTTAAAATCATAAAAGTACAAAAACAGAACACAGACATAAGCAATATTACAAATCATTAGACATAACAATTAAAATACATAGATGATATTTCATTTCATTATAGAGCACTATCACCTAATCAGACCCCTTAACCTAAGAAAATAGCAGTAGAACTCAAGCGATGACTTAAGATGTGCTCATCCTCAGATATTTCTTATTCTTAATGCTCACTGCTGCTATTAAAAACGATGCGATTTTAAAAATATCATCGGGGTTACACAGAGATTGTAGGAAAACTAGCGCTGGTCTAACCTGGGAAAATCCCCTTCCACTCAGGATAGGTAATAGAAATCTCATGCGAATATTGGAGTAAAAGTCACAGATCATCATAAAAAGTAATGTGTCCTGCGGCGAGAAATTACATCATTGGCAAGGTTCAGCATCATCAGGATTACACCATCCCTGAAAATCCCCCAATGTTAGATGGATCAGATTAAAACCGAGCCTGGTTAGGAGCCAACGATGATACGGCTTATTGACAATTGACAGGTAGGGTTCAATGTTAATGGATATTTTTTGACACACATGTATAATTACTCAAAGTGCACTTTCTGTGGTGTACGCCTAGTTATTACTCCTCTTGGCAAGTCATTGAGTGCTTGCTGAGGCCTCTATGGCATTTGTTCATATCCTGCAGTCCTCAATGCCTACTCCGGGGGGGAGGCTGCAACGGTATAGGAAATAAAATATTATTACTAGATCAATAAAATACATATACATAAAGAAAAACGAAAAGTTTTTAAATGTTCTGTAAATATGAAGGAATTTGAAATTGAATATAAAAAATTAAATTAGCATCCTTATGTTAATTCATTGGAGCAGCCAAAGTACAGTAAACTGAATCTGGTATGGCTGATTGGTGGTCTCAATTACATTGGGTATGCGCCAACAGACAGCATACATTAGGAGCATAAAAGGCAAAGTGATATGCTAAAGCATAACATATTGATTTGTCTTTTGGAAACAAAACTATACTTTGAGAAAGCTCTAACAGTCCTAGTAAAATTTTAAGTTTCAAATTTTTTTTTATTTGCGAATTCAATAAAATATTTCAGGATTTGTCTATTTATTCAACATTTGTTTCTGTATTGTTGTGTATTATTTGGAGGTTTAAAACAGAAATTGATTTTTGCCATTTACTGAGAGATTGACGGTTTGCTGGGCGATAGTGTGGCTTTGGATAGGGCTGTTTTAATTTTCAGAGAGTTGTAGAACTCAATGTCTGCTAGGTTATGTCGGGATTTCAGTATGCCAAACGTGGTGGGGTAACCCCCTTCTTCTAGTTGGTCTGGGTGGGAGATGCCTCTCTCTATCCATGTGTCGAGGGCTAGGCATTTCCCTTTGTATCTGATATTGCTATTGACTTCAACTTAGAGCCCTCTATGCTGTTCTCCATTTTTTTATCTATTCTTAGTAGGGCAATTTTTGTGTTTTTAAAAATGGAGTTGGGGATGTGAAGTTACTTATTAGCTGTTAGCAGTGCCATCGGGTGTAAGTTGTCCAGTATGGCTTTCTCTACTTGTAGCCATATTGGTGTGTATCCCTGAGGGGCTGATATCCAGAAAGCCCCTTATTTCGCCAGAAATACTGTTTGGAAGGTTCTAAAGTCTGCCAGGTTTAACCCTCCAGTCTTAGTTTTTTGATGCTTATCCGTGCCATCTTCCCACGCCATAGGAATTTAGTGATCAGGCTATCTACCTTACGCTGGAAGTCATCTGTGAGTAGGAGTGGGAGCATGCTGATCAGGTAGTTGATCATTGGGGTGATCATCATTTTGATAGTTTTGATTCTGCCCCACCAAGTTATAAATTTCGGGACCAGGTCTCCAGGAGTTTCTTTACTTTTTCTAACAATAGTTCCTCATTGTGGCCTAGTGTGCTCATGAAGTAGTTGCCAAAGTGTATCCCTAGATATTTGATAAACTCTGATTGCCAGGCCAGGCCCGATCCCCCTATAATGTCCCTAGTGCAGTGGATGTTCAGGGGTTTGCATTCTGATTTATCCCTAATGAGCTTATATCTTGAGTACCCTGAGTATACCTCTATGATGTCTATCAGGGCCTCAATTAAGGCCTTTGGTTGCTCCGATACAATGAGAATGTCATCCGCGTATGCGGCCAGTTTTATACCTATGCCAATAATATTGACCCCTTTTATTTTCTAGTTTGCCTTGATGTCGCAGATCAGGGGCTCTAGTGCCAGCAGAAAGAGTGAGAGGGACAATGGGCACCACTGTCTAGTGCCGCGTTGTAGCTTAAGTGGTTTGGAGAGTGCCGCATTAATGACAATACTGGCTCTTGAGTCCCCATATAGAGCCATCACCTTCCGTATATATCCATCTCCTAAGTTGAAGGAAAGAGAACGACACGTTAGGCGTTTTAATGTAGAATAGCGGTGATTTTAAATACTTGCTGGAATTGATTTTAAAAATCCGCAATTATTACTTTTTGCTGCCTAAATTCCTGATACTCTCCCCCGCATTGTCCGCATTGTGTGGTTCAATACTGAAGCCTGTCCGCCCCGGTCCGACTCGGCAAATATTGCCGTTGAGCGGAGGGCGGCCAGGTAAGAACCAGGCATTAGAATTCACACTTCCGCTAGAGCGGAGGTCAGCGCTCTAGCTGTCACCGCCCTCAGGGCTATTTAGCAACGCCCTTCCATTAAGCGCCCAGCGTTTGCGCGCAGGGGGCGCCTTCGAGCGCGCCTAAGAAGCGCCGAAGAAAAGCCCGTCTGCGCCCGTCCGCGACAGGACGGGACAAGGGACATGGCACAGATCTCAGGATCATTCAATACTCAGGTTAGCTCACCATTATGTTACTCTAGAGAATCTCTTCTCAGTTTAAACACAACCTCTACTGAGACATGCATACGTGACACTTGGCCTAACTTTGAAGGTCCCTTTTCCTGTGCTAACTGCCATTTCCAGGCTACAAACATATGCCCAATTAGAGATATCCCCACCAATGTGGGCTCTATAACTGCGACTAAACAGTTTGCTCATACTCTTCCCCTAACCGGAGCTGATAGTACAGACAACACTACGCATGTTGCCAGGAAAGGATCCCCAGGACTTAAATGTTTTTTATTGAATATACGTTCGCTACCCAAACACCACCATCATTTGTGGGATCTTATTAATTCCGAATTGCCAGATATTTGTTTTCTCACAGAAACATGGCTTAAACCTCATACCATTCCCACAATCATGTTAGCAATACCTGCCGGGTATAAGATTCTGCACTTAGATCGCCAGATCAAAACCGGAGGTGGGGTGGCCGTTGTCTATAAAGATAACTTAAAGGTCTCAACACTTGACCAGTGTAGCAACGACCAGATGAAATTAATGATTTTTAGATTCTCCTCTTCACCCAAGGTACAGTGGAAAGGGGCATTATTATATCGCCCCCCTGGCTCCTGTTGGATTTTTCCTTAAATCTTATGGAACTATTAGCCCCATATTTTAGAGCCAACGCAGATTTTATCCTCCTCAGAGATTTTAATATTCATGTTGATGTATCAAATAATTCTGATACCCGATCTCTACTTGATGATCTATCCAGTTTAGGACTAAAAATTCAAAACTATGGCTCAACACATATAGGAGGCCACACATTAGACCTAATCCTAACTAACTGCCCTAAAATAACATGTTGTTTGCCTACTCCTATTCATTGGTCAGATCATTACCTACTATCTTTTCAATTACCTGGCTCATACTTACGGTCCCAAAAACCTCTTCCTCCCATATGGAAAAGAAAATGGCATAAAATAACACCTGAAGCATTACAGCAAATTTGGAAAGAACCTAACTTTCTTGAAGAGGATAATATTGAAAGTGGATTGGCCAAATTCAATAAAACACTATTAGAAGCCATTGATCAAATTGCTCCACTAGAATTACATAAACAACGCATTAGGCCAAAGACAGAAATATGGTACACAGAGGAACTAAGAGTCGAAAAACAGAAATGTAGGAGTTTGGAGAAAAAATGGAGAAAAACTCACACCCCTATGAGTAAAACCCTTTATCTAGAAGCCCACTCCAACTACCTTAAAAACATAAAAAAAAGCTTGGAGGCAAAAACTAGACTCACAAATTAGGGAGGCAGGAAATTCCACTAGGGAGTTGTTCAAAGTTTTACAATCCTTTGTCAAACCTATAGCTTGTGAGAGTCCAGATGATTTCAACCAAAACCTATGCGATGAGATCTCGATGTTTTTTGAGAAAAAGATAGACTTAATCTATGACAAAATTACTAAAACTCCACACAACAATAGAGATATCATAGATAGTCCTAGAGATGAATCCACCTATAATGGAACATGTAGATTCACCTTAACTTCGATTCCAGAAATCAGCCATACCGAAGTAGACATGCTCCTTAATTTAATTAAATCTGGATCACCGACTGATCTACTACCAGCCGCGATGGTTGCGCCACTGGGCAGCATTCTGGCTCCAAGTCTCAGAGCATTGATTAATATTTCTCTCAAGGAAGGTAGGATTCCTCATGATTGGAAAATGGCGGTAGTGAACCCCATTCGTAAAAATACCACGCTACCTTGGTCTGACCTCAATAACCTGCGTCCCATATCCCTCCTACCATACACCAGCAAGATGACGGAGAGACACATCAACACTCATCTCTCTAAATTCATCGAGGCAGCGGACGGCTTGGACCCTTCTCAATCTGGGTTCAGGCCAAATCATAGCACAGAATCAGCTCTCCTCTCCGTGACCAATACCATCCGAATGGCACAGGATAGAGGAGGCTCTATGATTCTGGTGCTATTAGATTTGTCCGCTGCCTTCGACACAGTGTCTCATGACACCTTGATCAGTCGTCTGGAGGGAGTAGGAGTGCAGGGAACTGTCCTATCGTGGTTGAAAAGTTTCATCTCTAACCGATCCCAAAATGTTCGCCTGGGCTCTCACTATTCCACCTCTAGAGAGCTCACTAAGGGGGTTCCACAGGGCTCATGTCTAAGCCCCACATTATTTAATGTGTATGTGGCCCCCCTGGCGAAGGTCGCAAGGAAATTTGGGTTTATACCAATATCCTATGCAGACGACACCCAGCTGCTGTTCCCATTCCAAAACATGACCTCAGCAGTAAGGAATTCCTTTGCTGCTGGAATGAGAGCAATAGCCGGATGGATGACCTCCAATTGCTTACAGTGTAATGTGGGCAAGACGGAGGTCATGCTCTTTGGGAATGCCCCACTCCTTTGGTCACCTGAGTGGTGGCCTCCAGAACTGGGCACAGCTCCTTGTCCTAAGGAAAGTGTGAAAAATCTAGGTGTCAAGTTAGATCAATCCCTGGTATTAAAAGATCATGCCACACAGGTCACGGGAACCTGCATGAGAGTCATTGGCCTACTCAGGAGGGTGTTCCCATAGTTAGCTGACTATCATCGGAGAACACTAGTACAAACCTTAGTTATGAGTAGGCTTGACTACTGCAACGGATTGTTTATATCCGCTAATGCAGAACAGCTGAAGAGACTGCAGGTTGTTCAAAATGCTGCTGCCAGATTGATCCTTAATGTCCCTGCGAGATCACCCTCACATCCCTTACTGAGCAACCTACACTGGCTCCCAATACACCAGAGAGTACAATTTAAGATATGTTGTACCATCCATAAATGCTTGTACGGAACTGGCCCTAGATACCAGACTGAAATCTTCCAACTCTATCAACCAGGAAGATCCCTAAGATCTGAAAATCAAGCTCTGCTACAGATCCCTAGGATCAAAAGAGAAAGACAAGGAGGCCGGGCCCTGGCATTTAGAGGTCCTACTTTATGGAATTCATTACCCCCTTTCCTAAGACAAAATTCCAATCTTGTTATTTTCAGAAAACACCTAAAGACGTACTTGTTTCCTACCCAGCAATCTTAGATATGTCATACAAACTTTCTGTCCCTACTTATCTTCGGAACAACACAGCGCGGAGATATCTCCTTGGAGATCGAATTCCTGCGCTCTACAAGAAATATAAATAAATAAATAAAAGGATTGCATGCATTGTTCCAGGAAGGACCATGATACCCTATTGAAGGCCTTCTCGGCATCAAGGGTAATAGCTACAGCTGGCTCGCATTTTTTGGCTGTGTGCTCTAGTATGTGGCAGAGAAGCCTGGTGTTGTCGTTAGACATCCTCGTCCTTAGGAAACCCACTTGTGAGTTGCTTATTAGGTTGGGTAGGACGGGATTTAGACTGGTTGCTAGAATCTTTGCATATATTTTGCAGTCCACATTAATGAGGGATATGGGTCTGTAGTTCTTGGGTGACGTCTGATCCTTGCCCTCCTTGGGGATGACTATTATGTTGGCTTTTAACATGGCCTGTGATACCATCCCATTTTCCGCAGTTATTAAACACCCTCTTCATGGTAGGTTTCAGCTGTTCTAAGAAAGACTTGTAAAAGGTGGGTGTAAACCCATCCGACCCTGGGGCTTTGTTATCTTTCAATGATGTCACTGCCATTTCAATCTCGGCGATGCTAATTTCTTGCCCTAATCTCTGTGCCTCTGCATTGGATAACTGTGGGAGACCAAGTCTGTTTTTTTTTTTTTTTTTTAAATATATTTTTATTGCAGGAATCAGTAAAATTTTACAAAGTGGATCGGCATTATAAACTCAATCAAAATTAGTAGAATACATCCCATCTCCCCTCGGCAATACAGTCCATTACACAGCCATTCAGCCCACAACCCGAGGGTCGGGCGGCGATTACCAGTGGGGACTCAACAGGAAGTCGAAGCCGGTCCGGATGATCCACAATCCGTCATCTGCTTTTCTAAACCATCCTACAAAAAAGGGCAAAAGAAAACCCCCCCCCAAAACACTATGAACTAGGCAGAACCCCCCCCAACCCCGCCATCAGTGCACGGTAATAGACGTAGGAGGATCCATGGAAGGACCCCCGGGGAAAGCTACAGACATGTAAAGTACAATCGTTTATCGGGACTCGGGGCGAGCTGCAGCCTCACTTTCGGAATCGCTGGGAGCGCAATAATCCCTGAGGGCCTGCACTAATGTCTCCCATTCTAGCGCTGCCTCCTGCGCCTTCTCGCTGTGTTGTCTCCTAGCTAACTGGTATCTCAGTGTGCTTTCCCCCGCCGCCCATTTCAAAAGTTCGCTGTGCCACCGAACCCCCGTTGGACCAACCCGTGCCTTCCAGTTCCTGGTCACCTCCCGCTTAGCAAGGAGAAGCCCCAGATCAATAAATTTACTAGAAATTTTATTTTTGGGGGTATGCGGAAACCAGTGTAGGAGCCCCACCGCCGCATCAACCGATAAGGACCTCCCCGTCAGCTCCTTCAGGGTATCCCCCACTTCAAGCCAATAGGAGGACAGCCCCGGGCAAGACCACAGCATGTGGAGGAGGTCTGCATCAGGCGCGCGGCATCTGGGGCAGTCCGCAGAATCCGTGGCAAAATATTGTTGGATCTTCGCCGGGGTCAAATATGCCCTGTGGAGTACATAGAAGTGGACCAATTGAAAGCGGGCGTGGCGCGTGCCCTTCCAGGCCCGCCTCATGAGTTGCGACCAGGTCGACTCCGGGATCTCCTTCCCTATGTCCGCTTCCCAACGGGTTCTTAAGGTAGTGAGGGGGGTCAACCCCTCTTTGATCAGTCTGCCATACAGGCAAGTAACCGTTTTAACCGTTCCCGCGGACATCATAACATACTGGCACACCGGAGATGTAGGAGGTTCCTCCAGTCCGTTTTTCCAGTGCGCCTGAATCGCTCGGACCAGGGCCGTGTGCAAAAGAAAATCGCCACGAGGAACATCGAAACGGTCAATGAGCTCCTGAAAGGGCAATAGCGCCCCGTCCTCGTAAAGGTCACCCACCTACTGCAGACCCGCGTCCTCCCAGTCCGCTAGCCGTGACCAATCACCGCCGTGAGGCAGGGCCGTCAACATACCCAGAGGCATTTCGGGTGCATATGGTATCCGCACCTGGCCCCGGGCGTGGGCACGGTTCCAGCATAATCGAATAGTCCTTTCTTCGAACGTCAGGTCCTGCAAGGCCAAACGTTGTCGCAGCGCGATGAAGGAGATAACATGCCTAGCCATCCCTGTGCCCCTCCTGTCCTCAGGGCCTCGGAACTCTCTGGCGACCTCCTGGGTGAAGGTCTGCAGCTGCGCCGCCAAGTAATACTTCTCGAAGTCCGGCACCGCAAGACCACCTTCAGCTTTCGGTCTCGTCAGGGTCTTAAGGGCCACTCTCCGGCGGCCCGAACCCCAGAGGAATCCCACCACCATTGACCGTAACAGGCGAAAGGTGGCCGGCGGGATCCAAATCGGCAGCGCCCGGAAATAGTACAGCAGCCGGGGGTGCGCCACCATTTTAAGCAGAGCGATCCGCCCCACCACTGAGAGCGGCAGAGTAGCCCAGAAGTCTATACTACCACGCAGCACGCGGGTGCTGCGAGCTATGTTCCCATCCAGGAGGTCAGTCGGGTCGTGGTGGACGTATACCCCCAGGTACTTGAAGCAGTCAGGTTCCCACCTAATCTCCCTGCTGATATCGGGGCTGGGCGTACCATTGCGAACCGGGAAGAGACAGGTCTTAGCCCAATTTACCCGAAGGCCCGAGACCTCCCCAAATGCCGTGAGCGCCGAAGCAGCCCCGTTCAAGGCAGCAACCGGGTCCTCAAGGAAGAGCAACAGGTCATCGGCATACAACGAGACATAATGTGGGCCCAAAGGTGTCCACAAACCGTTAAAGTGGGCCCCCGACCGGAGCAGCGGCACCAGTGGCTCCACCGCTAGCGCGAAGAGAAGCGGGGATAGTGAACAACCCTGCCTCATGCCTCTCTCCACCGGGTATTGCGAGGAGATCAGCGGGCCCGCTCGCACCCTGGCCGACGCCGAGGCATACAGTACCGTGGTCCACCTAACGAAGCCCTCACCGAGGCCGAACCGCAGCAATACAGTGCGCAGGTAGTCCCATTCCAGGCTGTCAAAAGCCTTCTCCAAATCCACTGAAAGGATCACCGGGCATGGGGCGTCCACGAGCGGTTCTCCCAGCAAGCGGAACAGCCTACGGATGTTCATGGTCGTGTTTCGCTTGGGAATGAATCCGGCCTGGTCCTCGTGTACCAGAGAGCTCATGTGACCTAGCAACCTCGATGCCAATATGCTGCTCAGTATCTTATAATCGACCGTCAACATTGATAAAGGACGGTAGGACGCCGGATCGGACGAGTCCCTTCCCGGTTTGAGGAGGGGAACCACCAAGGCCTCGCACATCGAGCCGGGGAGCCGACCCAGTCGCTTCGCCTCCCTGTAAACTATCAGCAGCCTCAGTGCCAGGAGATCAGCGTAGGCGGCATAAAATTCAATCGGAAGGCCGTCTAGGCCCGGGGTCTTATTCCTCGCCATCTTTTTAATGGCGCTGCGAATTTCCCCCAGTTCGATGTCGGAGCCCAGAGCTTTCGCTACGTCTGGCTCCACCATTGGGAGCTCCAAGGGTCGCAGGTAGTCCTCAATCAGGTCGGGGTCCCCGGCAGAGCGGCTGCGGCACAAGCGTTCATAGTAGCGCAGGTAACAACTCAAGATCTCAGGCTGAGTGTGCACTTCGGCCCCATCCGCCGTGCGCATGGACGTCGTTAGAGATGTCTGGCGGGTGGGATTAGCTAGCCACGCCAGCAATGCGCCCGATCTGTCCCCCTCCGCGAGCGACCTAACAGTATAGGCCTTATAGTCGAAGCAGCGCAGCCGCACGACCTCCGCCACTACCGCCTCCTTCGCCGCTGCCGTGCGCTCCTGAAGTTCAGGACGCCCGGGGCGGCGGAGTTCCAACTCGCGGAGTTTCCGATCAGCCACAGCCAAGTCATCGAGGATGATTCGCCTCATGCCCACCTTTTTAGAAATGCAGTAGCCCCTGACCACCACCTTAAAGGCGTCCCATTCCAGCGCCCTCGATCCCGCAGTACCCCCATTGGACGCGAAGTATTCCGAGATTTTGTCTTCTAGGTCCGCTTTGAAGACTATGTCCTCCAAGATTTCCGGGCGCAGTTTCCAGGTGGGCACAGCAGGAACCCCGGGAAACCAGCGAAGGTCCAGCAGGAGCGGGTTATGCTCCAAGATAGTCCTGGTCAGATATTCAGACCGGACCGCTGCGGAAGCCAACTCTGCCGAGCCCAGAAACCCATCCAGTCGGACGTGCAACTCGTGCAGGCCCGAGAAGTAGGAGTAGTCCCTAGTGTCGGGGTGCTGTGCCCTCCAGATGTCCGTAAGTCCCCAGTGCGTCTGCCATTCCCTCCTACCTTTAGCCACACGGCGAACCGGAGAGTCAGGGGGGGGGGGGGGGGGGTGCGAGCGGTCGGTCTCCACGTCCACTATTGAATTAAAATCCCCACCGAGCAGGAGGGGCCCAGAGAAGAAGTGGGCCAACGAGCCCGATAACCTGGAAAGGAAGGCTAGCTGGTCCACATTAGGCGCATAAACACAGCAAACGTTTAGGTCTGAGGTTCCGTGACGATTTGAACCCGTGTTTTCAATATTGTCGGAAAAACATAATATTGGTATCAGCGAACCGCAAATGATCCATTTAGCATATCCTGGTGTTTTCGCTATGCTACGAGCAAGAGTACTCCTGTTATAAACACATTTATGATCTACCCATGGCATCCATCTTAGATCATGGCAGCCATTTTGTGTTTCTTGCCCTCACATACGCAATAACCTCTGATCATTTCATTTCAATTAAGGACACGTAGGCTTAGCCGGCGATTCACCTCTCTAGTGACACGTGCACCTTAGAACAGAACACGCTGTAGCTGCATGACTCGACAAAGGCTGCCTCCTCTGCCCGAGGCTAGTCCTGCTATACTGGTTCTCGTGGTCGTTGGTCTGATCATGATTAGGCGGCCGAAGCTGGTAGCCTTGCCCATTTACAACCCACAAACATCCCTTATCCTGCTTTTCTATCTTCTGCACCTGGCTCTGCTCCTTTCCTTCTGGGCCTTTATTAGGGGGAGGTAACGAATTTTACGATGAGGCGGTCCGGGTCTTGAATGAAAAGTTGACATGAGATTATGATGGAAAAGTGGGAACCCCTCGTTCGTAATGTTTTGACATCAGATATTGTCAACGATTCCTGTGCAACGCCAAATATTTATTGTTTAGGACACAAAGGTTTGGGAATGTACTAACATGTAAAGAATTTGCCCGAAGCCTAATTTTTAGTATATAAGGAGCAACCCACTTTGTACAAATGGAACAGGCTCCTAGATACTGCCCGTGTGTGGTTTCTGTGACTTCTGTGTCCCTGCAGTAATAAACCTTTGGTCTTTGACGCCACCATCGAGAAGCCCGTGTTTCTGTTTATTTGTGCACCAAGGCAGGTGGAACTCCGGGGTCTTTGGGTGTTGTTCCCTGACACCTCTGGACGGAACCAAAAAGTCCAGAACTCCAATTGGCGCCCAACGTGGGGCGACGTCATTCGGTACCGGTCCAAAAGCCTGAAGAGTTCGAGAAGCTTCGTGTGAAGATTCCTGAGGGAGGCGCCCCACTTCATCGATCCCGGCATATCGCAAAAGTGGCCCGAAGTTCTCTTCCACGAGGGTTCCCGTTCAGGACGGCTGCAGTGGGCCGTTGCCTTGACCGTTGCCCTGTCTTGGACCCGAGGTGCAGTCCTTAGTACAGCGAAACGTGACGGGTTTCTCCTTGGTGACGTCTTCAGTACCTCAGTTAAGTATTTAGTGGTTGCTCGTTGGTTACTTCGTGAGGGTTGTTAAAATCCTTTTTGGTCCTTGGTTTGGTTTGGTTTTGTAAGATTATCACTGGTTGTTCTGGTTACGATAATCTATTTGGTTTAGTTTGGGTATCGATACATCAGTTCGTTTTCGGTAGGCCTAAGTTCTTGGTTCAGGTGCACATATCTGTTTTGTGTTTTGTTTGTTCTGTGTTCCGGATTGCAAAATGGTAAGTCGGAGAAATTGTATGTTGTCGTGCTTTGGTTGCAACAGTGATTCACGATTGGAGGACTCATGTCTGGTTCCTCCGATTGGGACTCCCCTATATGACTTGTACTGTAAACATGGTGTGGGTCCTATATCTTATAATGAGGTGTGGGTCCGATACACTGAGAAAGATGGTGTCCTAAGTTGGCCACTACATGGTAGTTTTGAACCCGAAATCCTTGATAATTTAGAAGCGAAATTGTTTAGGAAGAAAGCCCGGCCGGCAATGTTTGATTCTTTCTGTTATTGGCGAAAGGAATCCAAACAGAGAGAAATTAAAAGGTTAAAGAAAGAACAAAAAGAGCAAGAGTTGACTCTAGAGCAGGCTGTTAAGCAGCTGCAAGTCAACGAATCTGAGAAGGCCGTAGAGGTGGCCATTAGAGAGCATAATTTGAAAATCGACAAGTGCTATCCTGCCTTGCCATCGAGTACAGCTAAGATACTGGAGGACCCCGAAAACGATCCTCTGTTGTCTTATTTGTTACGGTCACCTCCACCGTATGCACAGGGTATTGTGGCTCCGCCTGTACCGAATGTTCAGTTGCCGGTTGCTGGACAACCTGGTATTCCTGCTCCTGCTCCTCAGAATCAAGCTCCTGTACCTCCTGTGATCAATATGAATGTTCCTACGGCACCTCCTCCTCCTGGATTGCCGACTTCTATACCTGTATCTGTTTCGCTTACACCTACTGTTCCACAAACTATTTTCCTCGATACTCCTACTGTTCCGCTATCTGTCCCTACTTCCACTGTGTTCTCTGCGTCCGCTAGTGTGTTGACTCCACTTTCTGTTCGTCGAAGAATCACTGATTCTGTTTCTAACATTCTGTCTCCCTTCTATAAGACTTTAATTAAGACTCCTACTTCTGACTCTGTTCAAAGACGTAGTCAGTTTCCAAGCACTGAGGAACGGGGAATTTTAGATTCCACGGCTCTCAGATGGATTTCGAAGAGTAGGAGATATAGTACGAGAGATGTGCTAGATACATTTATGCAATGGAAGGAGCCAACGCAACGGTATGTCTTTGATGAGATGTGCTCGCTTTTACGTGAGGAAGTAGAAGAAGATGATGTTGAATCGAATTTAGAAGACTTAATTACGGTTCAGAAAGAGTTTGCTGCAGGAATGATAGTAGGTCAAAATATAGAAGAAGCGATGGAACTGATTTTAAGTTATAGGAGTGATCCATCACTTCAGTCACCAAGAGATTTAGAGAAAAGTAAGATGAAGCTAAGTCGCCAATATCCAATGAGGGAGGTTCCTCCAATTTGGCGCGAAGCTGTGGAAGCTGATAATGCCAATGGTATTGTAGCTGCTCCGGCCCAATTCCAAAGAGTGTGGATACACATTCCGTGGAAGCGAGCCGAAGTGTTAGCAGTGAAGCAAGCTTTGCCAGACCCGCGTAAAAATCCTGCCGGATACTATAAGGAACTAACACAAACAGTTGAGGCTTGTATAATGAACTTAGCGGACATTGACATGTTATTTGGCAATGTAGTTCCGCAACCAATTTGGGCTAAAATTCGTAAAGAGAATCATCCAGTTGCCCTAGGTGGTGATTGGGCAGCTATTATTGCAGCGGATGGTCAGCAAATAGGTGGTGCCAAACCTGAACCTCTAATTGCTAATCTTCCAGGTAGGATAATCGACTTAATGAAGACTCTGATGCCCGCATTGCGTGTTAATTGGGACAAGTTGTCCGCATGCAGGCAGAAGAAAGACGAAAGTGTCTCCGACTTCTTCACGAGGTTCGAAGAGACTTTTGTAGATCACAGTGGTCAGGATATGAGTACAGAAGGAGGACAGAGACTGTTTGTCGATAAATTCGTGCATAATTTGTTACCTGAGTTATGCAATAAATTAAAGGATTCAGAGAGTGCGTGGGCTGTCTCTACAACTGCGCAAATACTTGCAACTGCACAGTATTATGAAAATAGAGATAAAGAGGAAAAAGAGAAATCAGATAAGAAAACGAAAGATTTAAAAACTAAGGTTCTTTTGCAACAGGCGTATCCGCCTCGCACGAATCAAACTAATACACAGCAAGGGTCATATCAAAGGATAGATTATAGTTAGGGCTCCCGGTTTTCCGTTTTTACGGATATTTACATATAAATACAGACGGAAATCTATATTTCCTTTGTCTGTATTTATATATAAATACGGCAAAACACTAGCAAATGTTGCCGCGCTGCCGCTGCCTGCAGTTTCCTTTGCACGCCGAAATTAATTTAAATCCCTTCCAATCAGGGTCTTTTAGCGCCCTCTTGTGGACCTATTGGCTCAGGGTCTTTCAAGGACGGCCGTTCCCCTGAGCCAATTCTCGTCGGATCCAAGCCTCATTGTGTGGGCTTGCCAACACCTCCGGCCTCGCCCTCATAACTTTTGCCCTTAATTTTGGGGGCTCACCTGACTTTATTTATTCTTTTTCTGCACTACGGACCACCAGCCTTTAAGACGCCTTCCTGTTGCCACCATCAGCTTCTGTTCCTGCACCGGCCCTTCTCTTTAATTCGGCGTCTCCAGGGCTCCGCCACTCGTGTTAGCTCTGTGCCAGCCTGCCTGCAGTTTCTACTGGCAAGGTAAGGTAGCAGCAGAGGATCGTATCCTTCGCCGTCATGTGGGTGGGGGGAGGCGGAGTTGTTGTCTTCGGTGTACAGCGCCATGTGTCCCATAGTTTCATTCAGGGAGCCTGCAGTGTCTCAAGAAGAGAAAAGCAAGGGGGTTGCTTAATAGACTGGTTTATAGCAGGATGGAGGGAAAGGGCGCCCCGTGGCACCATTCCATGATGATTGCCTAGTTAGCACGAGGATTAACAAACAATGGGGGTCGGACCGACTCGAGAGCGATACTTCTGGAGAAGCTTTTCAGCTGCTCAGCACCTGCATTCTTACTTGTGTAGAGCTTGGATGGCGTTGCCTGTCAATAGCCAATGAATGCCTCATATCTGAGCCCTACATTGTTAGATGCTTTGATTTTTGATTAAATGTGCAAACTTTAAAAACAGTTTCGGGGTGGAGGGAAAGGGCGCGCCGTGGCGCCATTCCATGATTGATTGCTGCCTAGTTAGCACGAAGGTTAACAAACTGGGGGGGGGGGGGGCTGGGCGGCGGGATGGGGGTCGGACCGACTTCAGAGGCCATACTTCTGTCCCTCTGCGATGCCTCCCTGTTGCTTTAAACGTCCTCCTGCTGCAGCCAGGGATGAGAATGATTTGTGTTCCTAGATTAGGTAGCTCAGATAGCTGCACAACTACATTTATATATTTCTACGTCAAACATTAAACAAACATTAAGCATTATGTGACGTCCCTTCCCTCGATTGTTCTTCAAGGCTATGCTCATGCTGTATTGTATACTTGAATGTATTGCGAGTACTTGTAAGCCAGTAAAGATTACAGGGAGGAAGTTAACAGAGATAACAAGAGAGACTGCAAAACAGAGAGAGAGCAATAGCAAGGAGGTAGCACAAGAGTGGAGCATTGTGGACAAGAAGAGCACTAGAAAAGAGAACGGGGGGCTGGAGCTGAGAAAAAGAAAAACTAAACCCGAGTGTAAGGAGAGAGGCGAAAAGGGGCCAGATAGGGCAGGAATTTAAGGGATGCCGAAGCAAGGGAGTACAGGAGAAAAACCAACAGGAGAGCAGAAACTGGAAGAGAGTGAACTACCCAAAGAAGGGTGGAGAACGGGCCAGAAGAGCAGCTCATGGCAGCGGCACCGACACGGTTATAAATAAGGCCTGCAGCTGCAAGGTAATGGAAGAGAGGCCGGCGGGCAGGTATGTTCCAGACCTGGACCATCTCTGCACGCCGGGGACACGACCATGGCCACAGTATCTTGGGCCAGCATTGGGGCAAGCAGGAACTGCTGGAGCCGGAACTAGCTTTGTGGTGACAAACATAGTGCCAACTGGTCTACCGATGGCATCCAAGCATTTAACTACTGGTGCCATTATACCCGCACAGTACCACGTACCAGCAACACCAACACTGCTAAGACCATACTACCAGCCTCTTGTGGCACCATTACACAGGCAAGCAAAGTAATAGACAGTCAGAGGCACTGCATCTCAATCCTATCAGAGCACCACACTGAAACCTTACAGCTACTGTCTCTCTAACTTTCTACCATCATTAACTCATTCTGGGCCCTCATGCTGCCCTATTTTTCACGCACTTTAACAGTGCTTGGAATGTGCATCTAAACTTGAGTAACAGGGGTGCTTTTTCAATCGTACTTGTTAGGTCTGGTGGCTTAGTGGACTAATGTGTCCACTGTAGAGGCATGTTGTTGTTCTCATGGTTACAGGTTCAAATCTGGGTTGGCCCACTCTGTCCTTCATCCTTCTGAGGTCGATAAAACAAGGACCAATGGGTAACAGTAAACATCTGCTATTCGGTGTCAAGATGCATTATCAATTTAAATAAATGCGGAAAAATACTAGCTGAAGCGGCGTCTTTTGCGTGTGGCAAAAATAAATGTGGATAAATACAGAAAAAATGCCCAAAAAATAAATATGGATAAATACAGACGGAAATGGCATAAAAATAAATACCATAAAACCGGGAGCCCTAATTATAGTTCACCGAGGCCACAATATCAATGGAATCAATGTGCATACTGTAAGAAAGAGGGTCACTATAAGAATGAGTGTCCAATCCTAGCGCAAAATAACGCAGCAGCAGCTCAGAGAGGTCGTGGTGGTTTTGTGCAAAATTCTAGAGGTCGAGGGCGAGGTGCTATGCCTCCACAGACGAATGATCGCCCTTCTAATCACTTTGATCAACGTAATGGACAGTCTGCCCAGCAAAATAGATCTCAACAGTATCATGTTGAAGACTATTGTGAAGTGGATGAGGGATTTCAGCAAAATGGGTACTAGGACAGCCATGGACAGAGAGAGGGAGTAGTATCAGTTCCAGTGGATCAGAGTGGGCCTTATGTCGCAGTAGCAACATCAGGTGTAGTCGAACCGTTTCTGTTGGATACTGGTGCAGCAAAAAGTTCTATCATTCATGCGAAACTCCCTGGCGCACCTTTGTCCGGCTCAACAAATGTTTCTGTAGGTTTTTCAGGCGCCCCTGTTTGCAACCCCGTATCTGATCCTTTGTCTATTTCTGTTGGACCGTGTCAATTGAAAGCACCCTTGATTTTGACGACGGGTTGTAATGAAAATCTGCTTGGTTTAGACTTGTTAAAACGCCTATATGCGACCTTATACTGTTCTCCGGAAGGAGTACAGCTTACGTTGGGTAAAAGAATCACCTCTCCGATGTACTTGTCAATGGATGCACTCCCGCCAGAGCTGCGTTCACTCCCTGATACTCTTTGGGCGACTGGTCCTAACGATGTAGGCCTTTTAGAGATACCACCATATGTAGTCACTTTGAAAGCAAATGTAAAATTTCCACGAATTCCTCAATATAAAATATCTAGTGAAGGTGAACGAGCACTTTTATTGATTGTACAAGATTTGATTAAGAAAGGTGTGGTTGAAGAAACTAGAGGAAATGTCTGTAACAGTCCTGTATTACCGATTTTGAAACGAACTGATCCTACAAAACCTCCAGTGTATAGGTTTGTCATCGACCTCAGAGAAGTTAATAAGATTGTGGTCCCGCAGTTTCCTGTAGTTCCAGACATTACTGCCTTGTTAACATTGATTCCTGCTACAGCCACATGGTTTTCAGTCATCGACTTGAAGAATGCCTTTTTCAGCATTCCGATAGCCGAAGAAAGCAGGGATATTTTCGGCTTCTGTCTAGGAGGTCGAAGTTTCAGATTTAAACGCGCTCCACAAGGCTATTGTGAGAGCCCATCTATTTACAGTCAAGCACTAAAAAGTCAGTTAGATTCCTTTGTCCTTCCTCCAGGCTCTGCTCTAGTGCAGTATGTAGACGATCTTCTGGTGGCTGCTGATGACAAGGAAACTTGCAAAGCAGCTACGATTTCGTTATTGCATCATTTGTCCAATTTGAATCATAAGGTATCACCTTCGAAAATCCAATACTGCTGCCAAGAAGTGACCTACCTAGGTCATCTCTTGTCAAAGGAGGGAAGGAAGTTGACCCCAGAGAGAATAAAAGCAATTATGCAGATGAGTGTTCCCCGCACACAGAGAGACGTGCGTGCCTTTTTAGGTATTACCTCTTACTGTAGACAGTGGATCCCAAATTTTTCTCTTTTAGCAAAACCATTGGTAGCTTTGACTGGGAAAAATGTTCCGAGTCCGGTGCCATGGTCTGATGAATGTCAGGAGAGTTTTTCTGAGTTACGAAAAGCATTATGTTCAGCTCCTGTATTGGGTACACCCGATTACAGCAAACCATTCACGCTTTACGTTCACGAGAGAGAAGGTTGCGCGTTGAGTGTTCTGACACAGAAATTTGGTGATAAACAACGCCCTTGTGCGTATTTTTCATCAACATTGGACCCGGTAGCTAGAGCGTTACCTAGTTGTTTGAGAGCTACAGCGGCAGCTGCGGCTTCCATTCGACAATCTGCTGGTTTGGTGATGAACAACATGCTGGTGGTTATGGTTCCTCATGCTGTGGACACACTCATGAATCGAACTAAGACACAACACCTTACCAGTGCGAGACTATCTGGTTATGAGCTGACATTATTAGCGAGTCATATTCAGATCAAAAGATGTAATGTATTGAATCCAGCAACGTTGTTGCCGGCTAATCAAGAGTCGAGTGATTCTGAGCCCCATGATTGCTGCTTTAGAACCGAGGAAGAGACAAAAGGACGAATTGATTTAAAAGACACCCCATTGTCAGATCCAGATGGTACGTTGTATGTGGATGGGTCATGTTTTAAATTGGAGAATGGTGATGTGACTGCTGCTTATGCGGTAACGACTTTGAGAACGATTGTGGAGACTGCAAGAGTGAGTCAGAATTCTGCCCAAGCTGCAGAATTAATAGCTCTAACAAGAGCGTGTGTTTTAGCTAAGGGAAAGAGAGTGAATGTGTTTACAGATAGTCAGTACGCATTTGGCGTGGCCCATAGTTTTGGCCGTTTGTGGAAAGAAAGAGGTTTCATTACGTCCCATGGGACTAAGATTCAACATGGTCAGCTAGTTAACGACCTGTTGGAATCTCTAACCTTACCGACTGAAGTGGCAATTGTGAAGTGCAGCGCTCATAAAGCAATCACGGATGATGTTGGTCGTGGGAATGCTTTTGCTGATGAAACTGCTAAACAGACAGCTAGAGACATGATGAGTAGAATGTATGTTGCTACGTCTGCAAGATGGATTTCTGAGTCTGGAATGTGTGAGGATACAATGGAAAGTGTGAAAGAGATTCAGAAAGAGGCAACTGAGGAGGAAAAACGTCCTTGGAAAGAAAGTACGGGCAAGTTGGACTCGAGTGGGTGTTGGATTGACTTGTCGGAACAGCATCGTTGGATGTTGCCTGATGCGTATGTGCTTGCAGTGGTGACAATGGCGCATGGAGTAGCGCATATAAGTTCTAAAGGAATCTGTAAGATGTTGGCTCCAGTCTGGAAGAATGATGGGATTAGTAAATGTGCAGAGAGAGTGGTGAAAAATTGTATGGTATGCCTGATGCCTAATCCTTGCAAGGGAACTCCAACTCCTGCTGGTCACTTCGCTCCACCTACTTGCCCCTTTGAAGTGATTCAGCTAGATTTCATACACATGGATCGCTGTAATAATTTAAAATACGTTCTGGTGGTAGTCTGTGCTTTTTCCCGATGGATCGAAGCATATCCGCTAAAGGACAATACTGCCCTATCAACTGCCAAAATTCTTCTCAAAGAATATTTCCCTAGATATGGAATGCCACGGATTGTATGGTCAGATAACGGAAGTGAGTTTATAGGGAAAGTTATGCAGAGTGTGTGTGTCGGTCTGGGCATCAAACAGAAGTTCCACAGTGCAAACCATCCCCAGTCTGCTGGTTTAGTTGAAGGTTACAATGGCACCCTCAAACTAAAATTAGCTAAAATACTGGCATCCACGGGTTTATCTTGGCCAGACGCATTACCTTTGGCTTTGTTATCCACGAGAGCAACTGCACATTCTAGAGTGGGGCTTAGCCCCTATGAAATTGTTTTTGGTCGTCCGGCAAATATTTGGGGTGTGCCTAGGCCAAAGGAGTTTTGTTCCCTAGAATATCCTATGTTGATCGATTACCTTTACGACTTGACTGCTAAATTGAGTCTTATTCACCAACAGGTTTTCGATGCATTGCCAAAGCCTCCGGAGAGTCCAGGACATCAGCTGAAACCAGGCGACCACGTTGTGGTCAGAAACTGTGCGAGGACAAAGAACCTTCAACCGAAATTCGTCGGCCCGTTCCAAGTCCTGCTTGTGACAAGAACCGCAGTTCGTGTAGCTGGTCGCAAGCACTGGATTCATGCATCTCATGTCAAACGTGTACCTTTACCACTTCCTTACGACGACTGGGTGAAGAAAGGAACTGGTGCCTCTGAATTTGAACAAACGCCAAAGTTCATCCCTTTCAGCGATGCCGAATTGATTACCGACACTCCGAAATCTGACTCTCCTCCTGAAAAGACTCCTCTGAACTCTGAACATTTGTCCTCTGCATCAGAAAAAACTCTGTCATCTGCGAACTTGAACACTGCAACAACTACTCGTGATATGCTATTTGCCGATCAAACAGTACCTGCAAAGCAAAGATACAATTTACGACCTCGTAATATGGACAAATAAAGCAGGCAACTGCCTATTGTGATATTTTGAAATTTTGAACTTTTGCCTTCAGCCAGGAAGTTTGCTATTGTTTTATTGTTTTTAAAATTGCCTTGCCGTCTGGGTAGCCGTAGGGTCGTGGCTGTGTGCCTAGTTGAATCTGCGGGGGTCTGACACAAGGTCGATTTTTCTGTTGGTTCTGGGAACTCCCAGGGCTAATAGAGGCATTTTCATCTACGTACACATCATCAGTGGTCGCGAGCGGATTGTAGAAGATGGAGCTTCCTGCGCTGCAACGAGAAAATGTGATTTATGTTCGCAGAAACAGACTTTACAGAATTCTTCACAGCAAATGCTTTTTGATACAATGTGCCATTACATTTTTGATTGTTTTGATAACGTTGGTGGGTGGAATCGTCTTTGGTATGAGTTTGATTTTTATGCCAGTAACCACAGTACCTCCCCTTGATCCTGCTACCTCTACTGTTTCTTCTATACACTCTTTTCACTCGTTTCCTGAACATGAGCAAGCTCGACGCTCAGAATTCATTAATAACACTTTTGTACAACTCTTGCACCAACACCAACTGGTAGTTAACACTACAGACTGCTGGGTGTGTGGCTTGATACCCCACACTATGGATAAAGGTATTCCCTATCTGGTTTTGCCTTTCAGCTACAATGGATCATTTCAGGCCTTTCAAACCATCTTTGCTTATGCCCTTGAAACCTATCCTCCGCGTCCACCACGTTCCACTAAATATAACTCTGCCAACAAAGCTTTAGTCCAGGGAATTATTGACATGATCAAGGACGTCAATAATACTCCATCTTACCCTAGAGACGAATTGCGAGTATATTTAAGTTGGAATTCTTCAGAGTATCGCCTTAGTTTGGGAGAAAGCAAGCGTAAAAGCTCAACTCCAATTTGGGTCGTACCTCACCGAGGTCAGGTCTGTTTGCAAGGTAATGGGAGAAATCCGAGAGCTCAGCTAGGGAGGAGTGAGTGCGTAGAGACTTACGTGTTTCCGGCTAACTCTTCCCCTGCCTTTCTTACTGCTAGGGGTACTTACTTCATCTGTCTAGACAGAGCGTATACATGGTTGCCTGCCGACTTTTCAGGTTCATGTTATATTGCTCGACTGTTGCCTCCAACATACACTGCTTCATCCGATTATCACAGGACCAGAGTAGCGAGAGGTGTCTTCAGCAAGGAAGATACCGCTGGTCAGGAAGCTGGAGACTTCTTCAAAGGTTACCTTCCGTTCTGGGGACCTATGGCCAATAGTAGAAACATACGTCAGCTAACACGGGTAGTTGAATCTACTATCACCGAAACTGCTGGTGCCCTTAGCAATTTGACAGCTGAGCTTCAGGCGGATAGACTCATGACGTTGCAGAACCGTATGGTTCTAGACGTAATACTTGCAGACCGAGGTGGGGTATGCAGAATGATCCAATCGAGCTGCTGTGTCTTTATTCCTAATAATGCTCCAACAGTCTATGAGGCGATCTCGAAACTACACAAGATTTCCGACTCTATACACGTAGACAAGGGAAACTGGTCCTTCATGGAGTGGTTTTGGACTCTGATATCAGCGTGGGGATGGAAGGTTCTAATGGTCATTGGTGTCATCTTAGTATTCCTATTCTCATGTTGCCTGATTATCCAGTGTGGTCCAGCTTTGTGTAGTCTTTGTGCTGCAACTTGTCTTAGAAAACCACCTGCGTTTGGAGAAAAGGCGCGAGAAAGGATGATGATACAACAACATGTCACTGACCTGATGAGCATAGAACTAGATTCTGACATAGACTGAGTAATTGCCTATGTAAGGGCAAAAGGAGGGTCTGAGGTTCCGTGACGATTTGAACCCGTGTTTTCAATATTGTCGGAAATACATAATATTGGTATCAGCGAACCGCAAATGATCCATTTAGCATATCCTGGTGTTTTCGCTATGCTACGAGCAAGAGTACTCCTGTTATAAACACATTTATGATCTACCCATGGCATCCATCTTAGATCATGGCAGCCATTTTGTGTTTCTTGCCCTCACATACGCAATAACCTCTGATCATTTCATTTCAATTAAGGACACGTAGGCTTAGCCGGCGATTCACCTCTCTAGTGACACGTGCACCTTAGAACAGAACTCGCTGTAGCTGCATGACTCGACAAAGGCTGCCTCCTCTGCCCGAGGCTAGTCCTGCTATACTGGTTCTCGTGGTCGTTGGTCTGATCATGATTAGGCGGCCGAAGCTGGTAGCCTTGCCCATTTACAACCCACAAACATCCCTTATCCTGCTTTTCTATCTTCTGCACCTGGCTCTGCTCCTTTCCTTCTGGGCCTTTATTAGGGGGAGGTAACAAATTTTACGATGAGGTGGTCCGGGTCTTGAATGAAAAGTTGACATGAGATTATGATGGAAAAGTGGGAACCCCTCGTTCGTAATGTTTTGACATCAGATATTGTCAACGATTCCTGTGCAACGCCAAATATTTATTGTTTAGGACACAAAGGTTTGGGAATGTACTAACATGTAAAGAATTTGCCCGAAGCCTAATTTTTAGTATATAAGGAGCAACCCACTTTGTACAAATGGAACAGGCTCCTAGATACTGCCCGTGTGTGGTTTCTGTGACTTCTGTGTCCCTGCAGTAATAAACCTTTGGTCTTTGACGCCACCATCGAGAAGCCCGTGTTTCTGTTTATTTGTGCACCAAGGCAGGTGGAACTCCGGGGTCTTTGGGTGTTGTTCCCTGACACCTCTGGACGGAACCAAAAGTCCAGAACTCCAGGTCCCTCCTCCCCAGTGTGCCTGAGATGGCCACGTAGCGACCCTCCGGATCTACCACTGATTTCGTAACCTGAAAAGGAACCCCAGCTCTGATCCAAATCAGCGCCCCCCTGGCATACGCTGAGTATGAAGTGTAGAAGACCTGCCCTCTCCACCTACGCTGTAGCGCCGCCCCTTCCGCCTTGTTGAGATGGGTCTCCTGCAGCAGCGCCATTTGCACCCCTCTACGCACTAGATAAGCGTGGACTTTGTGACGTCTAGACATAGTGTGAAGCCCCCGTACATTCCAAGTGATGCATTTCACATTAGCAACATCAGCCATTGTCCCATATCGTTCGTGCCGGGTCTCTCCACCCGGGTCCCAACAAAGAAAGAGCAACAAACAACCCAGCACTGATGGCGGCCATTTTCCCCAACCAAAAAACAACAACCCCCGTTCGAACCAAACGCCTGCCCACCCTCCCCAGAACAGGACCCAAATAGTACCATCTAGTTCCCATCCAAACCATACCCCCAACAATCCCACAGTCCCCAACTAATCCTGCAGTCGCCACCGCAGGAAGGCCTTAAGGGCTAGGTGCGGGCTGGGCGCCGGCAATGGGCCCTCAATTCTCGGGCTACCGAGACTAAAGTGAGCCCAAAACAAAAGACTATGTCATGAGCAGGGCACCCCCCCCCCATTTTCACCGGAGTTCATGAGCAATCGCCTATCCCCGCCACCCCCGTCACGGGCCCCCACCCAAATGGAAGTATCTCACCCCGTCATCCCTGTCCATCCAAAAGGTCCTCAACCGAGTTTGGAGTGATCACCGGCGTGTGGACACTGTCGGTCACCGATTCTTCCGAGTCCGTTGGTGCCCCTTCGTCTCCAAGTTCCGCTTCCTCTATAATGGGACCATCCCGCGAGCCAGACAGCGTAGACAACATCTCCAACACACCCTTCCGCTCCGCCGACGTCTCCACAGTCGAAGGTCTGCCTGTCTGGCCACGGCGACTCCGAATTCTTTTGGACCGCCGCCGCTGTCCAGGCTCCACTGCCAGCTGAGATGACGAGCCAAAGCCATCTTTTCCAGCCCTATAGAGTTCGAGCCAGCTACAGACGTCTTCCGGGGAATCAAAGAACTGAGTCTTGTCATCAACGATTATGCGGAGCCTTGCAGGAAACAGGAGCGAGTATTGGATGCCCTCGCTCCGGAGCTCGCGCTTGACCGCCAGGAAAGAGAACCGCCTGCGCTGGGTCTCATATGTGTAGTCCGGGAAAATATTCACTTGGCTATTCTCCACCTTGTAGGGGCCATTATGTCTGGCGGCATTAAGGATAAGGTCTCTGTCCCGAAAGTGCAGCAAACGTGCCACCACCGGTCGCGGGGCACGGCCCTGCTGCGGCGGCCTCGCTGGGACTCTGTGTGCTCGCTCCAGGGTGTAGAAGGAGGACAGACCCTCCGGGGCCACTGTGTCCCGGAGCCAGGCTTCCAAGTAGGCCACCATGTCGCCGTCTTCAATCTTTTCCGGCAGGCCCACCACTCGAATGTTATTTCGCCTATTACGTCCCTCCGCATCCTCCGCTCGCCGCTCCAGGGCCTCAATCCGGGATAGGGCATCCTTCACCGTCGCGGCCAGGGTCCTCTGTGCAGGCTCCAAGGTCTTCACTGAGCCCTCCACATCCTTGACTCTATCCGAGAGCTTGCCATGGTCCGCTCTAAGGAGGCCCAGACTCGTCGCAACCTGGGCAATGTCCTGCTGGAGGGCCGAGCGTGTGGTCGCGATCGCCTCCAGGACCCGGTCAAATTGTTGTTGCAATGGAGCGCCACCAGAGCTCTCTGGGTCCCCACGATCATCTTTGTCCGGCGCCTCCGAATCTGAGGCGGCTGGGGTGGTCCCCTTGGGTCCTCTCGGTTTCCCCATGGCGCAGGAGTCCCACGGTGGAGAGTCAGTCAGAGGCGCCACTGAGTGCGGGCGTCGACTATGTCCCTCTCGGCAGGTTGTCTTTGGGCCGAGGGCCGACGATCTCCGTCTCCAGGGCCTGTTGGTCCTCCACAACCTCGGGCCTCGCCACCACTGCGTCGTCGGAGGGCACCGAGGAGGAGGCGGGGACAATCGGCGCCAGGTCGGGTAGGCCCGCTTGGCCGATGAGGATCTGGAACGAGGGTCGCCAACACCACCGGAGACTTTGTGGCGCCAGGGCGCCGTGCTGCCCATGAAGGTTAGTCACTCGGCGGGGTGCGGCACAGGGGGTCGGCACCGCAGACAGGGCCGCCAGGCGTCCGGGATTCGAGGTCTACGATAGTGTGGTCCTCCGACCCTCCAGGAGCGGACACCGCGCTCAAATTCCGATCAAAGCGACACCCAGAGCATCACATCACAGGGAGATAGGAGGTGGAGGGTGCACCGTGGCCAACGACGCACCTCCAGATTGAGGGTCCCGGCCAAGGAGGCGAAGAGGTCCGGGCGCCATCTTGGGTCGCACTCCGCGGGTCCCCAAACTTCGATTTTCCATCGGGTCGACCCGTTTTCGAGTTTCACCGGGTGCCTCGGCAGGTCCCAATCGGTCCGATCATCGGTTTGCGGGGGCTAGGGTGCCCCGCGGACTCCGATCTGCAGGATAATCGTGGGCTCAGTCCCATCGCCATCGGCGTCCAAGCCACGCCCCTCTGGGAGACCAAGTCTGTTGAGGTATTTTGTGCATGCCTCCAGATCGAAGGTCTGGTCGTTTTTATAGAGTTGCTGATAGAACTCTTGAAAGGTCCTGAGGATGTCTTTGTGTCTTGTGTGTGTTTTGTTGTTTGAGTCTATGATGGATGAGATGGTAAATTGGTTACATTTATGTTTCAGGTAGGAGACTAGTAACTTCCTCGCTTCATTTGCATCGCAGAGGTTAATGGCCTTGTATTTAATAAACCACAGACCGGCTCTCTCACTCAGGAACTTGTTATATTCATACTTTTTTTTTGGTAGGTCCGTTAGGAGTTTGGAGTCATGAGTGGCGCTGGCATGGGCTGTTACTAGGCATTTGATGTCCTGCTCAAGCTGATTGAGCTTTAAGTTTGCTTTTTTATTTATTTTGGATTTAATATCGATTATTGTGCCTCTGATGGTATCCTTCAGAGCGTCCTATAGGTTAGTGGTGCTAATTCCCAGTGCGTCGTTGTGTCTGAGGTACTCCAATATGGCCTCAATCTTTTTTTTTTTATTCTCGGAGCAGCTAGTACGTCATTGTTAAACCGGTATTACACCTCTACAAACTTCTACGCCCAAACTGCACCAAACTTAACGACAAGACAAATAAATACTGGACAGAACAAAGGAATAACTCGCTTAATGGCCAATAACTGGCTATACTATGGTCCTCTACCTCACGTAACAAAATCTCCCCGGTACTATCACAGACACAATTCTGGTTACTCCATAAAGCTTTCTGGACCCCTGCAAACTTATTCTCACTAGACCTCAGGGAAGATGACCTTTACTGGAACTGCGGCAAGGAAAATGGGGACCTATCACATCTCCTCTACTATTGCCCAACACTCAAAACGTTCTGGGAGAAAATCTTTGTTTTCATAAATAATGCATTGGGCTGCATACTAACAGCTGAATTTTCCTCCCTTGCCACTGCATTAATTACCACAGAACTAAGATCAGCTCATGATAAAGACCTACTAGACCTGTTGACTGCTGCGGTTAAAATGGTCCTGGCCAATTGGACGGACACAACTAAGACCTCACACAAAGGCTGGGTCAACTGGGTGACGCACCTCAGAGGCGCAGATAACATCGCACTACAGAACTCACCCTGGAGGCCAGCAACAAGGGAAATGTGGAAGTCACTCGCCACGTACCTAGACACCTACGAACCCCCATGAAACCACTCCGGTTTCCATCCCACCTCCTTTTGGGTGGTGGGGATAGAGAGAAAGAACGCCACCACATTGGCTTAAGGGGCAACGGGGGGAATGACATGGCTACCAATCTTGCCACAAACTAACCCAGGGGAGAGACGGCTCAGGCACATGGCCACATGGCTATAAACCAAATTGGTCTCATTGCTACAGAACCTTCTTGTATCCTCTCTTTCACCTCTTTCTCTCTACTTCTTTTTTCCTATCATCCTTTGCCTACCTTTCCAGCAAAAATCAAGTCAGAAGGGATTGGCGAAACATATATCTCAAAGTACCTCTAAACACTGCCTTACAAACTAGGGGGCCGATTATGATCTCGGACGGACTTGCTTCCGTCCGCGATCATTGAGGAGGAGGGGACGTCCGCATGGGCTGCGGAGTCCCCTCCTGTGCGATTAGGATGTGACCGCCACCTTGGCGGTCACATCCTCTATTTTTAACATTGCAGCGGGTGCAGCTTCAAGCTGCACCCGCGGCAATTTTAAAAATGCACGCATTGCATTTGCATGCAGAAAGAGGCAGGCACCGCGCGGTGCCTGCCGCTTTCTGCATGCAAATGCAGGGGGGTACCATAGGTACCCCCCATGTGCACCCCCCACCGCCCCTTCACCTAGGGGGCCCGCAACGGGCCCCCTAGGTGAAGATCCGTATGCTTTTCCACGGCGGAAAACCCGCCGCGGAAAAGCACTTTTAAAAGCCCATCCTGATATGGCGGACGGTGTCTGAGAGACACCGTCACCATATCAGAGCTTTTCCGCCGCGGTTGTAAGCCGACCGCGGCGGAAAAGCTGCGGACGGAAACCAGGACCCACCAGCCATCCTAATGTGGCGGTGGGTCCTTGGTCAGTCCGCTGCGGTTTTTCCGCATCCTCGGGCCGGCGGTGGCTTCCGCCGGCCCCGAGGATGCGGAAAAAACGCAATCATAATCAGCCCCTAGGTTTGGCTAGCGTTGTAACAGAAATGCTAATGTATCTGCTTACACAAATTTGCTTAGGCAGGTGTCCCTGGCTTCCAGTAGTGATTAATTAGGGTCCACAGACATCAAAAGGTTAAGAACCACTGTTCTATAGGTTATAATAGTATGCCAAACTTGAATCCAATAAATAAACAGTCAAAGCTGGTTTAAGCATACCATTGGCTCGCTCAACAATCCTTTTTGATTCTGGATAGAACTTAGCGGTGAAAGTTGGATCATTGTCTGAATGAATAGTGTGAACTGCTCCCATCGCTACTAGGTACTGCAAACAGAAGCTTAATCTGCATGAGCTGCTCACATCAAATCCAACCTACCTTTCTCATTAGGGATTTGCCCATTCCAAATATAACAAGCATAGGAATATTGACTATGGTGAGGCTATATGAATATTAACAAGGCAACAAACCATCAGGATCCTTTCCCCCTTTTAATGGGGAAACAGCCTTTACAATAAAGCCTTTACAATGCAGTATATTTATATATATATATATATATATATATATATATATATATATATATATATATATATATTACCTACTGGCGGTCGCCAGTAGGTACTTATAGTTAGGATTGTTTTCCATAGGAAATCCTCAACATTCTATTTGGAATAACTTTGGCCCTGGTTGAAGTATCTTAGCGAATTTCTCAAAGAAGATGGCTCGGTCCGCTGCGCTCCTTCCCTGAAAGTTTGGGGGGGATTGGTCAAGTGGGGGCTGAGATATAAGGGGGGTCCCAAAACGTGTTTTCTCCATGTTATTTTCCATAGGACCTTTAGACTCGGCTACAGGTCGAACGGCTGAATGGATTTATAAGAAATTTGGCAAAACTGTAGAGTCCGGTTCGCAGATTCCGCTTTTTTTGGAATGGTGTAAATCCGTTCAGTAGTTGTTGAGAAAATTAAAGTTAAAGTCAATTATAAATCTATAGGCACGCACGCGTGCGCGCACTCAAGCGGCTGCGCGTGAGCGGAATTTTTTTTTGCTGCGTGACGTCTGTTAACGTTCGATTAGAAGGAAATCAGGAAGTTTTGTTCGCCATTTTGTCACTTCGAGTAAATATATTGTTCATTTCAAAGCGTTGAAACATGGAAAGGGGAGAAGGTAGAGATTGTTTTGCTGCGTAGCTTTTCTCGGGGTGTGCAGTAAGGCCCTTAAACGCAAAAAGATATAATTTTTTCCCGAAAAAAAATACGGGGTGCGCGCACCCGGTCGCGCACACCTATTTACAAGAGTGTGAAAATGGAGATAAATCAGAAGTTTGAGTGCTTAGATATAAGGTGGCTCTGAAAAGAGCCCTTGTGTTAATTGAGTGTTTTCTGCATTTATAAGTAAGTACCGATGCAGAGCCTGATGTTGCAGAGGAAGATTCTGTTTCCCTCATTCGTGAAATGAACACCGTCTCTCCTATAGACGTCTTGCATGTGGTATCGCAAGTTGTTGTGGTAAATAGAACCCATGCTATAATCTCTGAGGAACGCAGAAACAGATTTATTTACATGTCTCCTTGCTTTCTCAAATTGTGCACAATGTTGATTGGACCAATTCCATTTCTGTCTTTGGCATATATTGGAATATCAATGATGAGTGGGAGCTCGCACAGCGTAAATGTTCCTAATGGTAGCGTAAGGTAAAAGGTTGTTGTGTGCAACCAGAGTTGACACCGTCTGGCCAAGCAGTGTAGAGAGTCAACAATAGAATTCAGGGGTCCCCCTACTAGGAGGGGAACACTCTAGTGCACAACACAAGGACCGTAGTCTTATTCCATAAACAGATTAGTCAATAGTCTGAAAATATATTTTCATGAGTTTTATTCTCTTGATGTGAATATTTTTCTTGTGTTCATATTCATCTTTATGTTTCAAAACAAACTAGTGTTATGGCACATTAGGTACATCCACATTAGTAGTCCTCAACAAAGATCCCGATGCATTTCGGCCAGAGCCCTTTCTCAAGGGAATACTCTACAATGAAAACATAGAATAGAACCAGAATCAATATTTGGGCTTGAAAATAACCCTCGATAAGTCAGACTGATGCATGCAGAAAACGGTGTAGAAATGGTGCGAAAATAGAAGCCAAGCCACAGAAAACCGTGAAAAAATAGTGCAGAGATAGAAGTAAGCCACTCGAAAAATTAAAAAGGTGAATCAGGTGAAAAGCGGTAATCTGAAGTGATGAGGTAGTACACGGGACCGTATTCAGAGTGAATTGAAGGATTTCTGAGTGTGCACAAACCCACAAGTGAAAGAAACATTACGGCGCGCGTGTCCAAAGTCAGATAGTCAAATTCAGACGCGGGTGAAAACCTCGTGCATATGAAAAAAGCGGGATAAGAACTCCCCTGATGTTACTTACTTAGTGAATGAGAAAGAAATGCCTCGCGATGAGCCGGCGAGACGAAGGTGCAGCCATCCAATGTACGCGTGTGTGTTAGATATCGAGATGGTAAACATAGAAGAGGGGTGGTAAAGCGCGAGTGGTGAGAAAAACTGTGGAAATAAACAACGGACCATGCAGTGTAAAGGATAGACAAAAGATATCAGCCTCCATGATGGAATAGTCAAAAGGACATAATAAAACATGAGAAAAATGTAAACAAAGATTCTTAGAGTGTCATTATAAAGAAACAATTATAAATAACATAAAAATTCAATGCGATCATTCAGCCCGTTGGGCGCCATCGTGGCAAGAAATCGGATCCAGTAATTTTCTCGCTTTAGTAAATTGTTCTTCTTGTTCTGGGTGATTTGAACTTGTTCCAAAACCTGGAATTTTAGTTGAGCAACAGTGTCGGAATTCAGTGAAATGGGAAGCCACACTTGATTTGATATTGTGGGTACGGATGTTACTTTTATGTTCTAGAATCCTAGTGCGGATTTTTCTCTCCGTGTGACCTACATAACATTTGCCGCATGGACATTTGAGAAGGTAAATGACATTTTTTGAGTTGCAGGTGGCATTCACTTTGAGTCTGATGGAGTGTCCTTTCATGGGGTGGCATGTGATGTTACCAGTGATGCAATTGTTGCAATTCGAACAGTTATAACAAGGTTTCAATCCCTTATATGCCGTGAGTTTATCTTCCTGGTTACGTTTGCACAAAAGATCTTTCAGGTTTCTACCTCTTGTGTAGGCAAAGATAGGTGGTTGTTTAAAAAGACCCATGAAGTCTGGTTCTAGTGTCAGAATAGACCAATGTTTTCGAATGATGGCTTGAAATCGATTTGAAGTATTGGAATACTTAGATACCACGACCATCCGGTCAGATTGGACTTTGGGTTTTGGTTGCAGCAAGGCAGACCTACTTTTCTTCTCACTTCTAGTCAATGCCAGATCCAAGATAGGTGGAGGGTATCCTCTAGCTTTTAAACGTTCAAGTGTGTGCTTCATTTGTATTTTGCATTGATCTTCCTTAGAGACTATGCGTTTGATGCGAAGTAGTTGTGCATAAGGGAGATTATTCTTCAAACCAGGGCGGTGAAAACTCTTATAATGGAGGGTAGAGTTTCTATCCGTAGATTTTCGGTATACTGTGGTGAACCACTCTCCTGCATTCCTGTGTATTTCCACATCAAGGTAATGAACTTGTCTTTCACTGTGCTCCCATGTAAACTGTATTCTGGGATTGAAATGATTCCATGTATCTAGAAAAATGTTTAGAGACTCAATGGTGCCCTCCCATAGGAGGAAAATGTCATCGATAAAGCGCAGAAATAATCTGCCATGTTCAAGCCAACTCGTTTGGCTTAAAATGTAAGACTCCTCAAATTGCTGCATGTAGAGATTGGCGTAGCAAGGAGCTGCCGAATTTCCCATGGCGGTGCCGTTGAGTTGTAGAATCCACTTGTCTTTGACTGAGAAGTAGCTGTGATAGAGTGTGAATATTGTAAGTTGCATGAGGAAAACTTTAAGGTCAGCGTCTAGCTCAGAAGCAGATAAGGTGTTCTCAATGGATTCTATACCTCCATCATGAGGGATGGAGGTGTATAGTGAACAAACGTCCACCGTACACATTATGAGCTGAGTGTTTTTGAATTCGTTCATGATGGGTTCAATTTTTAGGAGGAAATCTGTTGTGTCTTTCACATGTGATCTGGTGGCTTGAACAAAAGGTTGTAAGTATCTGTCCAGAAATTTACCTACATTCTCATGTAGGCTGCCTCTAGTCGACACTATGGGTCGAAATGGAGGATGCGTAGGATGCTTGTGCATTTTGGGAAGCATGTACAGAGTAGGTGGTTTGGGGTTGAATGGTGTTAAAAATCTCCGAGTTTTTTCGTTGATTGTTCCTTGATCAAAGGCATTCTTAATGATGAGTGTCAGATCTTGTGAATACTCTTTAGTGGGATCACCTGGCAAGGGATCATACGTAGCTCTGTCATTGATATGTAGATCAATTTGTTGGTCGTAAAAAGTGGTGTCCATAACACCATTCAACCCCAAACCACCTACTCTGTACATGCTTCCCAAAATGCACAAGCATCCTACGCATCCTCCATTTCGACCCATAGTGTGGACTAGAGGCAGCCTACATGAGAATGTAGGTAAATTTCTGGACAGATACTTACAACCTTTTGTTCAAGCCACCAGATCACATGTGAAAGACACAACAGATTTCCTCCTAAAAATTGAACCCATCATGAACGAATTCAAAAACACTCAGCTCATAATGTGTACGGTGGACGTTTGTTCACTATACACCTCCATCCCTCATGATGGAGGTATAGAATCCATTGAGAACACCTTATCTGCTTCTGAGCTAGACGCTGACCTTAAAGTTTTCCTCATGCAACTTACAATATTCACACTCTATCACAGCTACTTCTCAGTCAAAGACAAGTGGATTCTACAACTCAACGGCACCGCCATGGGAAATTCGGCAGCTCCTTGCTACGCCAATCTCTACATGCAGCAATTTGAGGAGTCTTACATTTTAAGCCAAACGAGTTGGCTTGAACATGGCAGATTACTTCTGCGCTTTATCGATGACATTTTCCTCCTATGGGAGGGCACCATTGAGTCTCTAAACATTTTTCTAGATACATGGAATCATTTCAATCCCAGAATACAGTTTACATGGGAACACAGTGAAAGACAAGTTCATTACCTTGATGTGGAAATACACAGGAATGCAGGAGAGTGGTTCACCACAGTATACCGAAAATCTACGGATAGAAACTCTACCCTCCATTATAAGAGTTTTCACCGCCCTGGTTTGAAGAATAATCTCCCTTATGCACAACTACTTCGCATCAAACGCATAGTCTCTAAGGAAGATCAATGCAAAATACAAATGAAGCACACACTTGAACGTTTAAAAGCTAGAGGATACCCTCCACCTATCTTGGATCTGGCATTGACTAGAAGTGAGAAGAAAAGTAGGTCTGCCTTGCTGCAACCAAAACCCAAAGTCCAATCTGACCGGATGGTCGTGGTATCTAAGTATTCCAATACTTCAAACCGATTTCAAGCCATCATTCGAAAACATTGGTCTATTCTGACACTAGAACCAGACTTCATGGGTCTTTTTAAACAACCACCTATCTTTGCCTACACAAGAGGTAGAAACCTGAAAGATCTTTTGTGCAAACGTAACCAGGAAGATAAACTCACGGCATATAAGGGATTGAAACCTTGTTATAACTGTTCGAATTGCAACAATTGCATCACTGGTAACATCACATGCCACCCCATGAAAGGACACTCCATCAGACTCAAAGTGAATGCCACCTGCAACTCAAAAAATGTCATTTACCTTCTCAAATGTCCATGCGGCAAATGTTATGTAGGTCACACGGAGAGAAAAATCCGCACTAGGATTCTAGAACATAAAAGTAACATCCGTACCCACAATATCAAATCAAGTGTGGCTTCCCATTTCACTGAATTCCGACACACTGTTGCTCAACTAAAATTCCAGGTTTTGGAACAAGTTCAAATCACCCAGAACAACAAGAACAATTTACTAAAGCGAGAAAATTACTGGATCCGATTTCTTGCCACGATGGCGCCCAACGGGCTGAATGATCGCATTGAATTTTTATGTTATTTATAATTGTTTCTTTATAATGACACTCTAAGAATCTTTGTTTACATTTTTCTCATGTTTTATTATGTCCTTTTGACTATTCCATCATGAAGGCTGATATCTTTTGTCTATCCTTTACACTGCATGGTCCGTTGTTTATTTCCACAGTTTTTCTCACCACTCGCGCTTTACCACCCCTCTTCTATGTTTACCATCTCGATATCTAACACACACGCGTACATTGGATGGCTGCACCTTCGTCTCGCCGGCTCATCGCGAGGCATTTCTTTCTCATTCACTAAGTAAGTAACATCAGGGGAGTTCTTGTCCCGCTTTTTTCATATGCACGAGGTTTTCACCCGCGTCTGAATTTGACTATCTGACTTTGGACACGCGCGCCGTAATGTTTCTTTCACTTGTGGGTTTGTGCACACTCAGAAATCCTTCAATTCACTCTGAATACGGTCCAGTGTACTACCTCATCACTTCAGATTACCGCTTTTCACCTGATTCACCTTTTTAATTTTTCGAGTGGCTTACTTCTATCTCTGCACTATTTTTTCACGGGTTTCTGTGGCTTGGCTTCTATTTTCGCACCATTTCTACACCGTTTTCTGCATGCATCAGTCTGACTTATCGAGGGTTATTTTCAAGCCCAAATATTGATTCTGGTTCTATTCTATGTTTTCATTGTAGAGTATTCCCTTGAGAAAGGGCTCTGGCCGAAATGCATCGGGATCTTTGTTGAGGACTACTAATGTGGATGTACCTAGTGTGCCATAACACTAGTTTGTTTTGAAACATAAAGATGAATATGAACACAAGAAAAATATTCACATCAAGAGAATAAAACTCATGAAAATATATTTTCAGACTATTGACTAATCTGTTTATGGAATAAGACTACGGTCCTTGTGTTGTGCACTAGAGTGTTCCCCTCCTAGTAGGGGGACCCCTGAAATATATTGGAATATACCAAGGCAGATCGAGGAAAAAGTGTCATCAATTGTCGAAAGGTGTCTTTTAGAAGCATTTCCAGACCTACCCCAGTGATTGTGCCTAGATCGTTCCCACCACAGTGCACAATTATAAGGTCTGGTTCTGGGAGATGCATAAAAGTTTTCACCAATGGAATCAATTGGTGACATTTCAATCCTCTTTTGCCAATCCATGTTATGTGTACATTTGGTAAGTCGAGGTTGCAAATTCGTCTGCTTACTGCATATTTTTCACTCCAGTGAATATAACTGTGTCCTATTAGCCAGACCTTCATTTTCAAGGGATTTGTAGTCGCCCTCCGATCGGTTCTGGAAGTGGAATGGTAGTTAGAAGTTGAAATTCTAAATAAAAAAAAAGGAAGAGGCTGGGTGTGGTTAAAAAAATAAAAATGATTGGTTGATTGTAATAAGTGGAGATTGAACAGTACGTTGCATGTTAATGTTTATGTTAAACGAAAATTAGTATTGGGTGTGAAAAAACAAGACATGTAACAGAGCTGTGGATTGGCAGGTGTTTCTGGAGGGAAAATAGTCTTCTTAGTTTGTTGTAGAACGTTGAGACATGAACTTTTGACCTGTGCCTTCAGCAAGGTGCAGAATGAGGTGTAACCATGGAAACAGCCGGAGATGGCAGTTGGTGATGGGTTCACATCTTTGGTGCCTCTGCATCTGACTCTGTTCTGTGGTGGCAGGCGGAGAACTGTTTGTTATTGTGGAGATGAAAGGGTGATAAGGAGAGAAATACGACATAGCGTTTGGCCTGTAGAAGCGTGGGAGCAGTGATTAAGTCTGAGTGAAGCGGAACTGTGGCGGTGCTTGGTAACAGTAAAAAAAATATTTTAACAGTGGTATAACTGTCTGTACGGTGCGCGACCTACTAAGAAAGAGTTCACGGGCCGTAATTGGCTTGCAGGTTCTAGTATCAGTAAGTGAGGTCGAGAAAAGAAAACATTCAGGACTTTATTTATGAAGGCCTTGCGCCACCGGTGCGTCACTTTTTCCCATTTTAAAAAATGAGGCACCGGCGGCGGAAGGTCTTCATAAATAAGGTCCTCAGTGTCTACAGTTAAGGTTATGTGGAACCCATGAATAGTTTTTCAATATGAAATCATTTCAGTTGAGATTATGGATTAAAAGAGAAACCGTGAATATTTGAAATGTTTATTTAGAAAAGTACTGTTTTAAAGGCAAATCATTATGTAATATGAGTACAGAAATTGCAAAAAACACAGTAATTGGTATTGTCAGTAGTACATGGAATACAAACGCTATAGTTGAAGAAAAATGAATATAGTTGGAAAAAAACATTGTACACTCTTATAAGGAAGTATATTATATTTTAATAAATGGAAGAAGGTCTCTGGCCTTTCAGTTTAGGAACGATATATGAAAATGCAAGTGGTTATACATCATTACTTTATCAATCAGCTGTCTACATGCGAAGCACTATCAAGTTTGTGTTATGTTACTGTGTACGGGGAAAAAAAGGCGCCAAAAGCGACAAAATGGCGAGAGGTGCATGTATGTAATCTGTTGGATGGTGCGCAAATCAGTATTGAGGAGAACTACTGTATTGAGATATCTTTTGAAGGTTGCAGTATTGCATTTGAAATACAGCACAAGTAACAATGGAAATATTGGTGAAAGAACATATTTTTCTGTAAAGTATTTTAAATTAATAATTTTATAGAAAATTAAAGGAGCAGAGGCGTGTGAGGCGGAAATAAGCAGTTGAGATGCGAAATGGCGTTTACAGTTATAAAAAACTCGTTTAAAATTTACACATTAATTAGGGTACATGTAGCATATATTAGCGAGTTTTGCATCGAGTACGTTTGAAATAACCTTAGATAAGATATGCAATAGAATTGTTGAGATTAGACTGTAAAAAAATAAAGTTGAAAATCGAGTAGCTGAAGAAACAAATGTAGTCCACATAAAAGACCAAAATTTAAACAACACGAAATCATAATGTCCCTGTTAGTAAAGCCAATAGGTCTGTTCTTCAAAAGAAAATATGGAAAAGAACGTGAAGAATATAGGGAAGCAAAAGGAAATGAGGACGTCAATGGCTTGTATAAGAGTTATTGAAGCATTGTTTAGGCAAAATAGGTAGCTTCTGCTTGTAACAGGAAATCACTTTTATCATTTGAAAGTATGTCAGCTATCCAATGGAAAAGAGTAAAGCAGTACTCATGATCTGTTAAAATCGGAGCCTCTTTTATTATCAGAGGGCAGCTCAGTGGGTTTTCGATGTAGTTCTCTGTTAGGAAAGAGTTAACCGTCCATTGTGTAGGCAAAGTATGCAGCAAGTGCTTCTAACAGGAAATCACTGTTATCATCTGAAAACATGTCAGCCATCCAATTGAGAAGATGAAAGGAGCATTCATGATCTGTCATTATTGGAGCGTCTTTTACCATCATAGGGCAGCTCGGTGGGTTTTCGATGTAGCTCTCTGTTAGGAAATTTTGCGCCGCTGCGAATATATTCCAATGACCCAGAACTCCTTGTATCGCTGCAAAGGCCATAAACCCTCCGTTGTAACAAAGCTGTTCATGATCAAGTAATGGATTTATGAGGTGATTGTAATTCGGTTCAGGAGGTACCAAATTGCAGAGACATAAATCCAGGGCCCACGTGAAATCACAGCTCAGGCAATGAAATACAGGCTGCACACAGGTGAAATACGAATATCGAAATGATAATCGATATGAAGTATTCAAAGTTGAGAGTGGTAAGGTGCCGTAGTACAGAAGCATTCTCTGTCGAAATAGTTCTAAGTGGTCCGGCTCGTTTGCGAAGGCAGGAGGGACATCCATTTTGAATTTCCCAAGATGGTAAAGGAAACGGCGCAGCACTGCCGGTTGTATAGCCACTCCACAGTATTAGGTCGTCGGCTATGCAGAGGAGAGGAGCAGAATGACTTGATAAATTTTCTAGGAGTCTAGTCACTTATATATTGCTTAGTAGTTATCAAAAAAGTAGCTTTTCTTGAAGTGGAGGATGCGTTAAAAAATAAGGGAGTCATTTGAGCAAGTTGTAAAGCAAGGTCAATTTTTTTTTACATCAATGCTGTTTTCTGTGAATGTTAGCTAAGTGAAAGATATGTGTGTGAGCAGATGCAACGTTCAGTTTTAAATGTGACAATGGAGCTCTTGTTCATGTCTTCCGATTCAAGGTCGGTATTCGCTGCCAAATACAAAGATCAAGAAACGCATGCGTGGGGTAGATAGTCTGCATTCTTAAAGGAAAGCAAATGAAGGGTTATTTTTACCGCGTTAGCATTGTCGTTTAAAAAGTTACAGTGATTTTCATTATATGTTAAGAAAGTGTCACTGATGAAGACTGAAAGTAAATCCTTATAAATAACAGGGACTGGTGTATTTTAGAAAAGGTGTGTAACATTACATGAATTGTAAAAAAAAAATAATGTAATTGAAAGTGTATGGTTTGAAAATGAAAAGTAGAGGTTTATAGTTCACGTTTTGAAAGCGGTTCTAGAGGGTCAGATGCATGATAGATTTATAAAAAATAGAACATGTTTTTCAATAGTATTATGGAAAGAATATGTGCCTTTATGTACTATTTAGATTATCTGCCTGTTGCCTATTCTTTGAGTTTTAGTAATCCTGTGTCTTATAAAAGTTTTCCAGGGGCGGTTTGAGGTTCATGGTGGGCTTGGGCAGGGATGGTAGGTTGGGGGTTTGTAATAGGGGGTCCGGGTGGGGTGGAGTGCGGAGTTTAGTGAAGAGTGAGGGGGGCGCGGGGTTAGGGTGTTTGGTAATGAAGCAGAGTCAGAGGACGCCAAATTTCTGTTATGGGGTGCCACGGAAATATGTATTTATTCTCAGAGGTTTATTATATTAAGGATATATATTAACATGGTGGCTCTTGTCGTTTTGTGGTTCTGTGCATGTGTATAATGCTGGCCCTGTAGTTTTTGTTTATGGACCTTATTACGACACACAGGGGAGCCACGTTGCACAGTTGGAGATCAGAGACTTAGGAAATAAAACTTTATAATTGTAAGGGCTCTAAGCGATACAAATCGCCCGTTCTCGGTGTAAAAAATATCACCGCTATTGGTGGTATTTTCTACGGTGTTAGTGCTCGAAGGAGAATAGTAACATATATGTGAAAGAAAATTCTGTAACAGGCTCAGCATTTCACATTATCGCGTGAAAACAAAAGTTGTTCTCACATAGCAATAAGTCTCTTATAATTAAGGGATGGAGTGTATATAGTGCTTTTTACTACTCTGCTATGTGAACGATGTCGAATATTTCATAAGAGGAGGCTTTAAAAGTTTTTCGATAAACTGGTTTTCCAGGGAAGTGGGTGGAGTGTTCCGTGTAAATTGCAGAATAGAAACTAGTAAGAACCAATTGGAAGTGTTGTTTTAAAGTCACATGACTGCACATGCGTGTCTCGATGCCTGTACGCGATAGGTGGGTGCGCGCACCCGGTCGCGCACTAAATGAAAGCGGCGAGAAAATATCAGCTAATATGCTCTTGGAGCTCGTTTTGGTACAAAGAGTTAGTTCTGAAAAGAACTTTTTTTTTTTTTGGAAACAAGTGTTATGATGCTTTTGATTTCTTAAAGTTGCTACGACATTTTTCAGTATGTCATACTATCCAAATAAAGTGAAGAAATTTAACTTTTCTTGGAGCATTTATGACTCTCAATTTTGTGTTTAATTAGAATAAAGCTTTGCTCTCCGTATACAAGAAGTTTTCCACAGTTCTTGCATTTCATGTGCACGTTCGCCAGATATGGTTTCAAGTCCATTTCAGCACTCGATGGAGATACAGGTCGTCCACCGGAAGATGTGCTGATTACTTCTGATGGTAATAGCGTGGCCTCCGTTTTTCTTGTCAAAGGTGGTCGCTCATTTCCTTCAGATTCGGAAGATGAATGCGGAACGGTAGCCATTGCAGCGAAGTCTTCGGGAAGATGCTCGACGTTGTTCTCTCTTGAGAGTAGAAAAGAAAGTGATGGAAGTGGGTGGAGTGCTGCGTGTAAACTCCAGAATAGAAACTACCAAGAACCAATTAGAAGTGTTGTTTTGAAGTCACATGACTTCACATGCAAGTGTCAGGTCCTGTACGCGATAGGAGGGTGCGCGCACCCGGTCTCGCACTAAAATAAAGCGGCGAAAAAACATCTCATAATATGCTCTTGGAGCACGTTTTGGTAAAAAAAGTTAGTTCTGAAAAGAACTTTTTTTTTTTTTTTTTTTTGGAAACAAGTGTTATGATGCTTTCGATTTCTTAAAGTTGCTACTACATTTTTCAGTATGTAAAACTATGAAAATGAAGTGAAGAAATTTATCTTTTCTTGGGGCATTTATGACTTTCAATTTTGAGTTTAATAAGAACGAGGCTCTGCTCTCCATACAAAAGAATTTTTCCACACTCGTTGCATTTCATGTGCACCTTCGCAAGATATGGTCTCAAGTCCATCTCAGCACTCGATGGAGATACAGGTCGTCCACCAGAAGATGTGCTGGCCACCTCTGATGGTAATAGCGTGGCCAGGACTCTTGTCGATGCTTTTGCATAATGCTCAGGGTGCCTTTATTTAACATGCCGCTGCATGGTGTGTATAGAAAAGGAATATTTTCTATCTGGATTTCCCCTTGAGAGCTCCGAATTGCATATCGTGCAGGTTACTTTTGGCGCATTCACTTTCTTTTGATCTTCAGGATAAGTAAAAAATTGCCAAATGAAAGATTCCTTTTTTCTTCTCAACGGTGGTCGCTCATTTCCTTCAGATTCGGAAGATGAATGCGGAAGGGCAGCCATTTCAGCAAAGTTTTCCGGAAGATGCTCGACGTTGTTGTCTCTTGAGAGTAGAAAAGATTGTGAGGAAAGTGGGTGGAGTGCTTCGTGTAAATTCCAGAACAGAAACTACTAAGAACCAATTGCAAGTGTTGTTTTCAAGTCACATGACTTTACATGCGCTTCTTAGGACGTGTAGGCGGTGACACTATCTAGTAATGTATCAGTGTTTCACTTTGTGAATAAGTGGCTGCATGGGTTGATGAGTACCTACATGTGTGTGTATATGGGTTATTAGATGTTTTTTTAGTATCAGTATGAGTGTCTCTATGGTTTGGTGGGGGTGTTACTTATCATATGGATCCATCAATGACTGACTCACTGTTTCTATGTTTTTTGAAGACAGCATATGTGCAGGACTGTATGGGTGGATGAGTGTGTATATGTGTGTGTTAGTGAGTGAATGCCTGCCTCACTAGTGTCTTTATCAGTAACGAGATATGTTTTAATTTAGTATATGTGAGTATTGATATATATAAGTCAGTATATGTGAGACTAAATGATAGAAAGAGTTCCTGTTTAAATAAGTATGTGTTTCTATAAGTGATTGTTTAAGAGAGTAAGTATGTATAAGTTTCCTTAGAAGTAACGTGGTAGTGTGTGCATAGTTGTATATGCAAATAAATAGATGTTCAATAGTTTATTTGCATGTGTGAGTATGAGTGTGAGTAACTTTTGGATGATTGTCGGTGTGTAACAGGATGTATAGGTGTATCACTACATATGATGAGTGAGTATATGTATGAGTGACTATATAGAACTGTTGGTGAATGAGAGAATGTGTATATAGATGGTGGAATTACTGAATTGGTTGTTGTAACTGGTATGGGTATCTCCATTTTTTTGAAAATGTTAATTTCTATTTTCCAATATGTGTTTTAAGGGTTACATTACACTTAAAGGAGGTCTGTCATCAGTGATGTCATGAGTGAGGTCACTGACCATGTCATGAGTGATGTAATATGTAATGTCATCAGCAGTGCATTGCACGCGCAAGTTATAGTGAGTCCAACTAACTATAACGTGGAATTTCATTGGTTTTATGTCAGTAAAATTTCCAGCTAACTATAACTGGTGTCAAACCTATGGTTTTTTCAGTGAATTTCATAGGTTTTTTAAATGCTACTTCCTAACTATAACGTGTGTAAAACCTAGGGTTTTTTTCAGTGAATTTCATAAGTTTTTCAAATGCTATTTCCTAACTATAACGTGTGTAAAACCTATGTTTTTTTCCAGTGAATATATATATATATATATATATATATATATATATATATATATATATATATATATATATATATATATATATATATATATATATATATATATATATATATATATATATATTCTCACTGAAAAAACCATAGGTTTCACACCAGTTATAGTTAGGAATTAGCATTTAAAAAAACCTATTAAATTCACTGAAAAAACCATAGGTTTCACACCAGTTATAGTTACCTGGAAATTTTACTGACATAAAACCATTGAAATTCCACGTTATAGTTAGTTGGACTCACTATAACTTGCGCGTGTAATGCACTGCTGATGACATCACATATTACATCACTCATGACATGGTCAGTGACATCACTCATGACATCACTGATGACACCATCCAGTGAATGTGTGCCTTTCTGAAAAATAAATATGTTTTATATATGTATATGTAAAGGTCAATGGAAGAATAAATGTTTAAATAAGTGTCTAAATAGATGTTTTTTTACACAAAAATGATTAGTTAACTAGCTTATTAAGTGTATCTTAGTGAATACATATATTAGCGAGTAATGTTTAAATATTTAAATATATGTATCAGTGTTTCACTTTGTGTATAAGTGGCTGCATGGGTTGGTGAGTATTTGAATTTAAAACATTTGTACAGCGCTCGCATACCCAGCGGTTTCATGGCGCTAGTGGTGATCAGTGGATGGCAGCAGCGGAGAGATTTAGGGGTAGGCTTGGGTGAACAAAAAAGTTTTAAGGTTTTTCCGGAACAGGGGGTAGGAGAGTGAGGTGCGCAGAGCAATCTGGAGGGAGTTCCAAAACGTTGAAGCCAGGACAGCGAATCTCGCTCCGCCCGCCCTCTGCTTTTTGAAGCGAGGGATGGTAAGGAGGGCCAAATGGGCCGAGCGGAGTTCTCTGCCTGGACAGTAAGGTTTGATGAGGGAGCAGATGAACTCGGGAGCAGTACCCGCTCTGGCCTGATAGGTAAGACAGCCGAGTTTAAACAGGGCACGCTCTCTTATGGGGAGCCAATGCAGAGTTTTGAGTAAAGGAGTGACCCGATGATATCTGGGAAGGCCATGGATCAGGCGGGCCGCCTGATTCTGCACCAGTTGTAAGCGATGGATCATGTATGCAGGGGCTCCGTTATAGACTATGTTGCCATAGTCTATACGGGACAGTACCATGGCCAGTATGATGATTTTTAGAGCTGGGGGGGAAAAGAAGCGGGAAACTTTCCTAATCACTCTGAGGGAAAAAAAGATGAAGAGACCACAGAATTAACTTGTGGGAGAACAGTAAGCTGGGGATTGAGAAAGATACCCAGGGTTTTCACTTTGGGAACCGGGAGTGGGGGGGCACCAAGGGAAGGGGGCCAGAAGGAGGAAGAGCAGGGACTGCAGCCACCTCCGGTCAGGACCAGTTCGGTCTTGTCCGGGTTGAGTTTGAGGTGGCTGCAGTTCATCCAGTCTTGAATGAGGGTCATGATGGTTTGAACGTTCAGGGCAGATGAAGGTGAGTGGGACAGGTTGAAGATTAGCTGGAGATCATCCGCGTAGTTAAACATGGTGACCTCCAGTTGCTGTAACATAAAAATGAGGGGGAAGATGTAAAGGTTAAACAAAAGAGGGGAAAGTGATGAACCCTGGGGGACCCCGCATTCTACTTTGCGAGAGGCCGCCGCAAAACCAGCCAGATGGACTCCCTGTGTTCTCCCAGCAAGAAAGGACTTTAGCCAGCGAAAGGCTAGGCCCTCTACACCCGCCGCCTTGACACGGCTGAGGAGGATGGTATGGTCCACCGTGTCAAAAGCGGCGGATAAGTCAAGGAGAATCAGGGCTTGCGGAAGGTTGATGTTGATTCCTTCACGCAGCTTGTCCATGACTGAAATGACCACTTTTTCGGTAGAATGCAGGGGGCGAAAACCAGCTTGGCAGGGGGAGAGGCAATGATTTGCCTCGATGTGAGTGCTCAGCGTGGAAGTGATGTGAGTTTCGAGAACCTTTGCAAGGTAGGGAAGGAGTGAAATGGGGTGGTAATTAGAAGCAGAGGAGGGATCGGCGTCCAATTTTTTAAAAATTGGGATGACAGTCGCCGATTTGTGTGAAGTGGGAACATGACCATGAATGAGTGAATCGTTGAGGAGGGTCAAAGGGGGGATGGGGCAGGCTAAGTAGATTTCCCTGAGTATGCTGGCAGGGGCAAAGTCCTGGGGTGAGCCTGATTTGACCCGTTGAAGCAGAGGGCGAAGGGTGTCAGTGGTAAGGAGTGGGAAGTTGGTCAGTTTAACAGTGGAGGGGTGGGGGAGGGGTCCACAAAGGTAGGGGAAGGTTGGGGGATTTTATGTTTAATTTTTACAACTTTATCTATAAAGAACTCGTTAAGCGAGTCACAGAGGGATTGGGACGGGGGAATGGTTGATGTGGCTCTAGTGGATGAGGCAAGCTCATGAACGGTGGAGAAGATTTCTTTCGATTGTGACTCCGCAACCAGTATCCTGTGGGTGTAATATTCAGCCTTAGCTTCCAGGATGCTCTTTTTATAGGTATGCAGAGTGGCCAGGTAAGTTGTTTTTAAGGCAGGGTCGTAAGTTCTTCACCAAGCTCTTTCAGCCCTTCTTGCAGCGAGTTTTTTCTCTTTAAGGTCGGAAGTAAACCAACGGTTGGCTGCATGGGCCCGTTTTACTGAGAGGCGCCTGAGGGGGCGAATTTGTCGCCTGCCCTCGTGAGCCAGTTGTTAATTGCGGCCAGTTGAGGGGCAGCTGTCAGACCAGTAAGGTCCGGGCAGGTCGCGGCCAGGGCCGAGCAGAAGGAGGGCATGTTTACCTTACCCCATTTCCGAACCCAGGTGTTTTTGGGAAGGGGGGGTTTAACCGGGAGTGCTAGGGCAAGGGAAAACGTGATGGTGGAGTGATCAGACCATGGGCAGGGGGAAATAATAGGAGGAGTGGATGAAACATTAAGTGTCCAGATTTGGTCCAGCGTGTGGCCATGTAGGTGGGTTGGACTGTGGATGAGCGGTACAAAATTCAAATTTTTCATGAGGCTGGTGAATTCCTTGGATTGGGGGCTTTCAGCCGGGTCATTGGGCCAGAAATTAAGGTCTCCTAGTACTAGTACAGAAGAATGATTAACTGCCAAAGTGGCCAAAAGGGTCTGGATCTCGGGGAGGAATGAAGGAGTGGACTGGGGAGGACGGTAGATAAGAACAAAAGTAAGGGGGACTTGATGGGAGGTGGAACGGGCTACAAGAAGGTCAACATCGGTGATAAGTGGGGAGGGGAGGATTTGGAAATTGACATCAGTACGAGCTATTAAAGCCACTCCACCTCCCCGCTTGCCGTCAGGGCGATCCGCACGAATGGCGGAATAAGTGGATGATAAGGTGGCAAGCACATTGGGCAGGGAGTCGGTCTTGAACCAGGTCTCAGTTAAGAACAGGAGATCTGGTTCGTTGGTGTCAAGGTAGTCGAATAGCTCGTATTGGTGGTTTACGGCGGACCTAGTATTTAAAATGGTAGCCGAGGTAGAAAACAATTGGGCAGGAGGGGCTGAGGGTGAAAGGGGGGCAGGGAAGGATGTGGAGGCAGATGAAGCAAGAGATGATACTAATCTGGGGGGGTGGGATGGGGGAGGACTATCTAGACCAAGGAGTTGTAGGCCAGTAGTGGTAGCGGAGTTAATACAGCCGGGGGACCACAAGAGGCATAACTGAGACGGAGTGTAGGTGGTATAACCAGTAGCGTCCCGTGCCCCTAGCCCCGGCCGGCCGCGGACGGGCGCAGACAGGCTTAACTCAGGCGCAACTCCGTCGCGCCTCCGTCGTGCCCGCTGCGCTCGTCCGCTGCGCTGCCTCATGATGTCTGTATAAGTAGGGGCGGAGCGGCGGGGGAGGGGCAGGGCTGTGGTGGAAGGCGAAGCCCAAGCCAAGATGGCGCCCGCTGCCGCTGGGAGCCCGCGAAGAACACGATCAGCCCCAGCCGGCAGCTCACCCCTAAAATGCCCAAGAATGTCAAATACCTGCACAAGTTTAAGGTAGGTTAATAACAGTTTTAAAAACAATTTCAGCCAGGATGTCGCCACCGCTCGCAATCAGCAGGGCGGGAAATGGGAAAAGCAGCACCTCGCCAAGCAACCGACCAATCAGCCCACTGCCACCGGGCCACTGGTCAGACACGAGGGGGAGCAGGACACGCGCTACTAAGTAGGGGCGGAGCGGCGGGAGAGGGGCAGGGCTGTGGTGGAAGGCGAAGCCCAAGCCAAGATGGCGCCCGCTGCCGCTGGGAGCCCGTGAAGAACACGATCAGCCCCAGCCGGCAGCTCACCCCTAAAATGCCCAAGAATGTCAAATACCTGCACAAGTTTAAGGTAGGTTAATAACAGTTTTAAAAACAATTTCAGCCAGGATGTCGCCACCGCTCGCAATCAGCGGGGCGGGAAATGGGAAAAGCAGCACCTCGCCAAGCAACCGACCAATCAGCCCACTGCCACCGAGCCACTGGTCAGACACGAGGGGGAGCAGGAAACGCGCTACTAAGTAGGGGCGGAGCGGCGGGGGAGGGGCAGGGCTGTGGTGGAAGGCGAAGCCCAAGCCAAGATGGCGCCCGCTGCCGCTGGGAGCCCGCGAAGAACACGATCAGCCCCAGCCGGCAGCTCACCCCTAAAATGCCCAAGAATGTCAAATACCTGCACAAGTTTAAGGTAGGTTAATAACAGTTTTTAAAAACAATTTCAGCCAGGATGTCGCCACCGCTCGCAATCAGCGGGGCGGGAAATGGGAAAAGCAGCACCTCGCCAAGCAACCGACCAATCAGCCCACTGCCACCGGGCCACTGGTCAGACACCAGTAGCTACATGTGTGTGTATTTGGGTTATTAGATGTTTTTTTTTAGTATCTTTATAATTGTCTGTTTGATTTGTGGGGGTGTTACTTAGCACATAGATGCATCAATGACTGACTCACTGTTTGTATGTGTTTTGAAGACAGCATATGTGCCGGACTGTATGGGTGAATGAGTGTGTATATGTATGTGTTAGTAAGTGAATGACTCACTAGTGTCTTTATCAGTAACTACATATGTTTTAATCTAGTATATGTGAGTATTGATGTATATAAGTGAGTATATGTGAGAGTGAGAGATTGAAAGAGTTCTTGTTTTTATAAGTATGTGTTTCTATAAGTGATTGTTTAAGAGAGTAAGTATGTGTAAGTTTCCTTAGAAGTAAGGTGGTAGTGTGTGTATAGCTGTATATGCAAAAAAATGGATGTTCAATAGTTTATTTGCATGTATGAGTATGTGTGTGAGCAACTTTTGGAAGACTGTTGGTGTGCTAACGGATGTATAGGTGTCTCACTACATATGATAAGTGAGTATATGTATGAATGACTATATAGAACTGTTGGTGAATGAGTGGATGTGTATATAAATGGTGGAATTACTGAATTGGTTGTTGTAACTGGTATTCAAGATGACTTGCTAACTGTTTGTAACAGCTTCCCCTCTCCCCTGGTGGCTCCCCCCCCTATGATGCCAGAATCCACTGAGCAGTTTGCCAACTTTGCTCTGTCATCGAAACTGGACATCGTCGCTGTCCTTGCGGCCTTAAAATCGGGATCCCCCTCTGATCCCTGCCCTGCTAGAGTCCTTGCGGGACTAGCGGAAACAGTTGGAAATGAGGTTACTCAGATTTTTAACCGTTCTTTTCTTACTGCAACCGTCCCGACCTGCTGGAAGCAAGCGAAATTACTTCCACTTCTGACCTGCCGTCCCCTCCAATTTCCGGCCTATATCATTGCTGCCAGCTCTTGCCAAAATTTGCAAGAGGATTTCTTTCAATCAACTAGACAAGTTTGTTGAAACCTCTCAGGCACTTCATCCAGCTCAATCTGGTTTCAGAGCGGCCTATAGCACTGAGACTGCCCTAGTTGAAATATCCGAGACTATCCGGGAATGTTTAGACGGAGGTGGCAGAGCGGCTCTGATTTTATTAGACCTCTCTGCTGCCTTCGATACGGTACCCCACTCCCTTCTGCTTTCCAGACTAGCCACTATTGGCATTACGGGCCCTGCACTTGACTGGTTGACATCATTTTTAGACAACAGGACAAAACAAGTCTGGATGCCTCCTTTTGCTTCTTCCCCTAAGAAACTTACTACAGGAGTCCCACAGGGCTCCACTCTGAGCCCCCTGCTTTTTAACATTTATCTTACCCCTTTAATTTACCTTGCAGAACAGCTAAGGGCAAAAATTATGGCCTACGCCGACGATACCCAACTTTTGTTCAGCTGGCCTAAGAACAATTTAGATACGTCGGCGGCCCAATTCTGCCTATCATCTGTTTTCCGATGGCTAGCACTTGCCCAGCTAAAGTGTAACAAAAGTAAGTCTGAGATTTTGTTGTATGGCTCCTTCCCTGACAATTTCAGTGACCTCCTCTGGCCTGCTGACCTGCCCTGTCCTAAATCCATTGGCAGCCCCGCAAAAAATGTAGGTGTCTGGTTCGAAAATTACCTCAAATTTGAGGACCATTTAAAAAAACTTGCGGGGGTCTTGTTTCCCCACTTTGAAAACTCTGCATAGGTTTTTTCCCCTCCTCCCGAGAGAGGCTAAAGAGACTGTTATTCGCGCTCTAATACTCTCCAGGTTAGATTACGTGAATGGCCTGTTCTGTGGACTACCGGCCTATCTGATACACCGTCTTCAGGTCATACAGAATGCAGCTGTGAGACTCCTGTTCAACATACCTAGGAGCTCCAGTGTTCGCCTCCTACTCAGCGACCTCCATTGGCTCCCAGTTGCCCATAGGATTTTGTTTAAAATTCTTGTTCTTTTCTATCGCGCTGTTCATCAAATTGGCTCAGTTTACCTGAGGAAAAGGTTTTCCCTTTATGTTCCTAAGCGCTCCCTCCGGTCGGCCAATCTGTACCAAATGTCCGTGCCTAAATTTAAGTACTGCAGACTAGGTGGCCAATCCATTGCAGTCAGAGCCGCGAAAGCCTGGAATGTTCTCCCTCTCCACATTAAAACAGCGCCTACCATCATTGCTTTTAAGAAAGGACTAAAGACCCATCTCTTCAACACTACTCTGTAGGTCTCTCTCCTCTTTCTGTTATGTCATCCCAGGAACTCTCTGCTATGCCCTCACTTTTCCGCGCCAGGATACTATTTCTTAGTAATAGAGCGCGCTATAAAAGCCTTTATAATAATAATAATTATAATAGGTATCTCCACTTTTTTGTAAATGTTAGTTTCTATTTTTGAATGTGTGTTTCAAGGGTTACTTTACAGTGAAAGGAGGTCAGTCACTCTGTCACAAGGATGGTGTCATCAGTGATGTCATGAGTGATGTCACTGACCATGTCATGAGTGATGTAATATGTGATGTCATCAGCAGTGCATTACACGCGCAAGTTATAGTGAGTCCAACTAACTATAACGTGGAATTTCAATGGTTTTATGTCAGTAAAATTTCCAGGTAACTATAACTGGTGTGAAACCTATGTTTTTTTCAGTGAATTTAATAGGTTTTTTAAATGCTAATTCCTAACTATAACTGGTGTGAAACCTATGGTTTTTTCAGTGAATTTCATAGGTTTTTTAAATGCTAATTCCTAGCTATAACTGGTGTGAAACCTATGTTTTTTTCAGTGAATTTTATAGGTTTTTTAACTGCTAATTCCTAACTTTATATAGGGCCTCATACCTATGTGTTTTTTTAGTGAATTTCTAAGGTTATTTATTAGCAAATGTCTATAGCTTAAAAAGGTATTTTTTTCTAAAAATGAATCCTATATTGTATATTAATATAATATTTTTTTTTAAAGTATATTCATTTTTTTTTTATGTTTCACCCTGGTGCGCTCCCGGTGCGCGTACCGGTGTGCGCCCCGGTGCGCGTACCGGGGCGCGTCCCGTCAGCGCACCAACAAAAAAAAAATAAATAAATAATGGATTGAGCATGAGGAATGGGGACAAAGAGAGTGGTGTAAAGAGAAAGAGAGCTAGAGGGAGAAACACAGAGGGACTGTGTAATAGATAGTAACACAGAGAAAAGGTATACGAGGAAGTAACTGAGAAAAGGAAAATGAATAAGGGGGCAAAAGAAGAGAAGAAAGAGGAAGAACACTAAAGCAGATGTTCTGGGAGAATGTGAATGGGTGATGAGAGTAAAAAGAAGGAGAGTAAAGGATGAGGAATGAAAGGTAGTGACGGAACCAGAGAAAAGGAACAGTGCTGACGCAGAGAAAGAAAATAGCAGTGAGTGTAAGTAAAGAGGAGTGAAAGAGGGTGGATAAAAGTGAATAAGGGTAAGACATGGGGAGTTACAGAAGGAAAGAACAGAGAGAGTGAAGGAAGGAGTGTCAGAAAGGGACTAAGTGAAGCAGAAAAAAAGGAAAGAGAGGGAGTGTGGGTGAGCGGTGGCACTGAAAGAAGTTGAATGTGGTAGGTAAGTAAGGAAAAGAGAAGTAAATATGGAGGATAAGAATAAGTGAGGGAAGCAGAGTAAGAAAACAGGGGTGAGGTAGGGTGAGAGAAAAGGAGTGAGGTTAAAGCAAAGGGTGATGACAAACTACATTTTGAAGTCACACTTACCATATAATTATTGAAAACTTACTTGCATCTTTAAACTACACTTTGTATCTGTGAAAGACAAAAGAAAAAACAAGTTATAATTAGTAAAATATATATTTTAAAATAGAAGAAACAGGTCGAGGTAAAAAAACAAAAAAGTGTACTAAGAAATAAAGCAATAGTGAAGGATACAATTACAGAAATAAAGTAATGTAGAAAGACAAAAAAGAGGGAAAAAGAAATAGAAAGAGAACAAATTACTGAAGATAAGTAAGATACTAAAAGAATGTGAGATACCAAAACGAAATCAGGAAAGAGAAGAAAGTAAAAGGAAAATGAGTGAAAAGGAGAGGAGTCTAAATGAGGAACCATTAATAAGAAAGAGGAATGGAAGATGATTGAGAGTGAGTGAAGGGGAGTCACAGAGTGAAGGGATGAAAGGAATGAGGTTAATATAGAACGATAGAGGAAAAAGGAGTGAGAGAGTAAGTACACAGAAAGACAAAGGGAAGGACTGAGTGAACTGCAGTACAATGAGTGAGAAAGGAAAAAGAGTAAAGGAGCAAAAGAAGGAAAGAGAGGGGAAGATAACTAAAGCAGTGGTACTGAGAGAATGTGAGAAAGCTTAAAAGTGGTGGAAGGGAGAGAGGAAATGCAGACAGTTGAAATTGGATTGAGGAGTTGTGAAAGAAGTGGAGTAAAGGAACAGTGATGAAACAAAGTGAAAAAAGGCAGTGTAAGTGAGTAAAGAGAGCTAAATAAGGGTGGAAAAAGGAAAATGAGTGTGAGACAATGGGAATACAATATAAATTACACAATGCAAACTATAGAATGACTTATACAATATGTTACATTGTTCATTTTTGCTGTTCTCAGAATATATTGAATTTTACTTAAATTAGTGAGTTCAAACTCTTCATCATATAACAGCGGGAAAAAAACCCCAATCTAAAAGATTGTGTTTAAAAATCCCATAAAAACTTACAAACCATATATGTACAGTAATCTTTGATTCACTTACTTTTCCTTGAGGCCAAATAGAAGATAGTGAAGGTCCTTTTGGTGGAAAAAAAGTCTGCTGTTCTCTATAACTTCCATTTCATCGACTTCCTATGAAAAAAGATCTAAGAACATCATTCCTTACACTTTCCTTACGGCCAAATGGTGTCAGATATATGAGTATTTTTTACTATGAGATCCACTTACAGTACCTATGTGACATAAATAATTTTAAATATTAGACTAACTAACTAACTAACTTTTATTAACTACTCCCGTCTTCAAAGGGCAATTACCTTTACTAAAACTTTGGTTTTAAAAACACTAGGTAAGAATTTTTAAAGTCATAAGGCAAACGTTGTTTGTAAGTCAAATGAGAATCATTGCAGTAACTCCAACCTTTTTCACATTTTAAATAGCATGTATAATGTCCTGATGTTGTCGAAGGACCGTCATGATAAATATTAGCTACAGTTGTAAAGGTTCTTCCTGAAATTGATAACTGAGAAGCCACAACATTTTTGATAGAAGTTGTCAATTTAGTTCCATCAGGTCTACATCGTTGGAAAACTAAAATGATATACTGACCATAACTTTGTATAAATAATGTGGATAGCATTGGACACTTACATTGGGTAAACACCATATTATGATCTGCTGCTTTATTCAGATTTTTAAATGACACTGATTTACAGTCTGGTAAAGTCAAATATATAAATCTTTCAGTGTCTATTCTAGTAGTACTTGATGAACTACAGTTGTGGCAGTCATGCTGCCATTGATAAGAAAGGCTAAAAGATTATCTAGATCTACACCTTCATCTTCCAAAACACCAAACATATACATTAAAAATTCCTGACAATCCTGCTGAATGTTCTGTTAAAATTTAACTTGACCAGAACACATATCTAAAATATTTCGAATTTCTGTTACACTTTCTATTTTTGCTCTATCACTGCTACATTTCTCAAACACAGAATTCGATAAACCACACAATCTTTGATCCCGATTTTCAACAATCTGTTCTTGTAGTTTGAAGAAAAAAAACAACATTAACCACTACATTAGCATAGCAGTTGACACCAGAACTGTTTTCAAACTGAAATCCAACAACATTTTCATCAGAATCCTTTTTCTTTCTGTTTTGAATTACAGTTTCATCTACTTTTTCTCTTTTTGCTACTACCTCACTGCAATTATTCTCATTTCTTCTTTTTCGGCCTACCACACGTTTTTCAAACAGAGGATATTGAGGCAAATGTGGAGCATACTCTCTTCTTAACCTATTGTATTCTTCAACACAATCTAGATCTGCACAAATCTTTGTCTCATCACACTCAATCAAGTACAATCCTGATAAAGTTCTGACTCGTGATAATGCCACATATGCCATACCCTCTTTAAACACAGATCTTCCAATGTTCACCAAAGCACTATCTACACTTAAACCTTGAGATTTATGAATTGTCACTGCATATGTCAAACAAACAAGAAACTGTTTTCGGCGAACATATAAGTCTTTTACAAGCAAAAATCTAGCAGAACAACGACTGATTTGTTGTACTTGCTCAATACCATCAAATTTTATTTTTAAAAATTCAATTCCATCTCTATTTCAATAATTCACAAAATCAACAAAATAACCCATTGCTCCATTTACCAGACCTCTTTCAACATTTAAATTCCTTCTCAAAATGATACCACAATTTAAACACACATTCAGAGTCTTTTCAAAACCAGCTGTTTTAGAAATACTTTTCTCTAATGAATCCAATTTTGTTTTCAAATTTTCTGACAAAACAATTGTTGCACCCATATGCTCTATTTTATCTATTGCTTCCAGTTTCACAATCTCTTCATTTTCTAACTTTAACATTTTGTTGTTGAAGATGGAACATTCTTGCAGAGTTGGCATCAAACATATCCCAGATTTCTTCTCAGTCATTTTTTAAAAAATATTCTCTGGAAGAAAGTTTTCATTTGGATACAAATTTGAAATTAATCAAGCATGTAAAGCTTCTTTCCCAAGCTCACTTACTTTTCCGATTCTTACATCTTGTAGAATATTTTTATAATCTTCATCCTTTGCCTGTCACATATTTTGAAGCAGTTCAGCATATTTAAAATGTAACCATATATTAACGTTTCCAATGCTTCCAAGGGACTTCCTGGTATCTTCATGCGTAAGCATTTTAAACACTGGTTGTCCTTTTACTGGAGTCAACTGCAGTAGATACCCAAAAACAATAATGTGTTTTCCTCCAAATAACACATCATACTCTGTTCTAAGAATTTTTTGCATTCTCAAATGCACAAAAGCAAGCATTAGATTTGAGATCATGCTTACTTCATCAATGATAAGAAGTTTCATTTTCTTCAAGACTCTGGAAACTTCAGAACACGCATCTCCAGATAACTTGTTGTAATGCAATTTATTATCATGCTCAACTGGCAGCATCAGTAAACGATGTAGAGTAATCCCTTTAATGTTATGTGCTGCCAGTCCAGTTGGAGCGGTTACAACACAAGACAGCGGTGATTCAGTCCTTTTCTGCAAATAAGTTGCAATGGCTTTAATCAGAAAACTTTTTCCTGTTCCTGCTTCTCCACTTACGTACAGTCGAACAGGCTTAAATGATGTACATGAGCACACTTTTTTCTCATGTCTGAATCCATGTTCAATCTGTTCTGTAACTTCATCATATATCTTTTTCTGCTCAACGTTTAGTTGCTTTACCAAATCTTCTAAGTTAACTCCATCCTCTTGAGCTTATTCCATAGCTCTTTCCACCTCATCCATGGCAGTTGCTGCTTCATTTTGGATAATTGGTCCTCCTAGTGGATCCTGACTCAATGAAGTAGAACTCTGACTGTCTTGAGAACTGTCTCTAGCAATCTCTTCAGCAATTGTGGTTTCTTGCTCTATTTCTTCGTTCAACATTTGCAGATAATTTGGAAAAACAGGACATTCTATGGTATCCTTAGTTGCATTAAAAGAGTCTTCATAACAGAGAAAATCTCCAAGTAGTTCCTCTTCTGTACGCCATGGCTTAAAGAGTTGCAAAAGAGCTAAATAGTAAAATTCTCTTTTGTCTGGAGCTTCGCAACTCAATGTTCGATGATTAATCAAATGGCCTTTTCTCTGCTTCTCTAGACATCCTTCATACCCAATGACAGCATTTTTTCCATTATTGATATCTTCTGTGATGTTCCTCTTATAACTGTAGTTTTGCAGAACTTCATACAAACAAGTGTTCTCAAGGTAAGTACTTCTATTTGGATAGTATGTATCCAACATGTTTGTCTTCAAAATATATGTACTGTTTGGTTCTTTCTCCGCCAAATATTAAATTTCTTGTACAGATTTCAAAACTCGGTTTCGTGTGGCAGCAAGACCTAGACTCACCCAAATGATTGTTCTTGATTTGGCATAGAGATTTGCTGATGATAACCGATCAGAACATTCATATGCTCCAATTTCTCGATGCAACAACATCTTCAGACTGAAACTGTATAATTTCTTGCTTAGACTCTTTTCATGTGAAATGTCCTCCCACATTTCCTTCAGTTCTGTCTTTTCTTTTTTTGTGATGTAAGATGTCACATATCGAGCCACAGCAATAGAGTTGTCAGCAACGAACTGAATATCCATGTTAGCATTCCACATGGACAAAATCACTGGGTTGTAGTCGTTGATGTACTTGGACTCTTCGTTTCTTTTTAAATTATATGTATTTTTGGGTGTTTCCTTGTCACAGTATGTCGTAGACATGACATCAAATTATTTACTCTTCCCTTAGAAATCACTGGTCGAGGAAACGCAAAACGACATTTCGTGTAGTACTTTTCCTTGTTTTTGAATTTTCGACGACTGTACTTTCCATAACGATGAGATTGAAAACGTAAAACTTGTTGCCTTAAACTGTTTTCTTCAGTAGTTTTCGGAACAGCACATGTTGAATACTCTTCAATGAAACTCATCACTGTTTCATCCGAATCTGATCCAAATTTGGGTGCATCTTTAATCCATAACAACATATGTTTATGAGGAGCACCTCTCGCTTGATATTCCTTCCTCCAAAAGAAATCCAAAACCTCTCCAAGGGGAGGATTTTTTTTGTTGGAAATAAAAGACATCATAGCTTCAAATCTATGATTAAAATATCTGCAAACATTCACTAGATCCAAAGAACACAGTTCTCCAGGTGTTTTCAAATCTATATTTTGTATGTTTCCATTTGCCTCTCGTAGAAATTGAAGTAAGTTGTCCCATGCATACTCGGCACAGATAAGAGTGAGGAACCATGTAGGAGTTCCTAAGTTTCTTAGCATACATTTCAATTCCCCATGACGACGGAACCAATACTCGTTTGTTCCACGCTGACATGTCATGAGATTGATTAGCTGAGATTCCAAAATACTGTCTTGCAGATTGACTTTCTCCATAAAGTCCCTTGCCGAAACATTTTGCAGATGAGCTCCACTTTTCAATATATGATTAACAGCTTAAGAAAGCCCAGACAAATCACTTTCATACAGTAGATGAAACAAATACGGAATGCATTGACGAAACCTTGGATCTTCCGCATATAATCTTAAAGTCCGGTATTCAGCTGCAGGAATTTGAACTGGTCGATCGTCATATCGTCCACCTCGACCTGTTGGAAATAACTGTGGAAAACAACGAGCTTCCAAACTTTCTTCCCATACACTAATAGGACTTCCTTTTGCTGCTTTCATTTGAAACAAGTCAATTGCAAAGTCAAAGTCAAAGTCAAAAAAGCTTTATTTCGATAAAATTCCATTATCATAAAAGCAAGTTTTTGTTAAAAAAAATTTGTAGTTAATAATAAATTTGGCAGCACATTTCCAGTTAATAGCAAAAAAGTATGACATTTTACAAGAATTAATATTGTTAAAAAGAGATTAAACAGAGTATTTAAGCTTTCTGGCTCGAATAGCCCAAGCCCAAGATAAAAATTTTGCTAGGGCACAGGCGTAGGGTACATAGCTGTCCGAAACAAGAATCCTAATTGCCACATCATGGCTCCTGGTTCCCAATTGCCGGCACAAGTTCTTCAGCCACGCCCTTCTTGGATTGGCATATTCCTTGCAGACAAATAAGAAGTGGGCTAATGTCTCTGGGTGGGCTAAACATGATGGGCACAAATCAGTTTTATCTGTGCAGGATTTCCATGATTTGGTAAAAGTATTCAATGGCAAGGTGCCCGTTCTAAATTTGAAATACAAAGAGCGGGCAAACGGTTTCCCGATTATATCTAGGTAGGGTTCTCGTCTGGGACAGTCTTTAAACATTAAAAAAATCCTCTGTGAGCCTACCAATGGATGTGCTAGAGTGCCTTTGGGAGCGAATCCAATCCCGGTAAAGGTTTTTGAGTACTTGTTTAGGAGGAGAGGTTCTGCTTGACCAGAAGTCCAATAGGCCCAAGTTCGACAATAAGATTTTCATGTCTACTAACCATTTGACTCTGGCCCAGTGAGGTGACGCCATTATTTCTTCCAGGCCTCTGGCGTAGGCATTGAGTTCCTCTACCCGCCAAATACGAGCCCATAATAAGAGAGGTCGGAATTTCGCAATTTCACCAATCTGGGTGCAGTCAAGGTCCATAAATAAGGGTAGAAGTGGGGTACTTTGAGGGAGGGACATTATTTGTCTGCAGAAATTGTTCTCAGATTTTTGTAAAGCTTGGGAAGATGCAAAGCCCCAAAGTTCAGCTCCATATAGTGCAGAGCTGACACCCTTGGCAGCGTAGATCTCTAGGACTGTTCCTATTGGTTTGAACGAACTGGAACGTTGATCCCTCAATAGGGCACCTGTGATCCTTTTATGGTTCAGCAGCATCTTATCTAGATGGAGGGTCCAATCCATTTTGTCTGAGATACGTATCCCTAAATAATCAAATGCTTTAACCCTTTCCAAGAACTCCTTATTTAGGATAGGGGGACGCACTTGTTGTTTAGGGGGATTAAGGACGAGGTATTTTGTTTTATTGGTATTTATAACCAAGCCCCGGTCAGTACAAAAGGTTTGGAAGTTATCCAAGAGTTTCTGCAGTCCCATTGGGGTCTTGGAGATTAGGAGCGTGTCGTCCGCGAAGAGGAGGGTCGGTATACGTACCCCCGCCAGGGATGGTTCGTCGGATGGTGATTTAAGTAGGTGCTCAACCACCCCATTGATGTACAAGGAGAAAAGGGTGGGAGCCAGAACACATCCCTGGCGTACCCCTCTCTCGACCGGAATACAGCCCGTTTTCTCCCCTCCAGAGCCCCACCTAATTTGGGAAAAACTGTCCTGATGGAGCCTGACCAGTAGGGATAAAAGATACTCTGGAAGCCCCATGTTGGCCAACACCTTCCACAACAAATCCCTGGGGACAAGGTCAAAGGCAGTCTTTAAGTCGATAAATGCGAGATAAAGACTGCCCTTGCCTATGACTACCACCTTCCAGTAAATCATCATAAGCCTAAAGGCCTGCTCTATCGTTCCGGTGCCTACTCTAAAACCGGCCTGGAAGTCGGTAAGTATTTTGTTTTCATCTACCCAGTTGAGTATCCTGAGTAGAATAACTTTACCGACAACTTTTTGGCTTACATCTAGTAAGCTAATCGGCCTATAGTTGGACGGGTCATCCCTAGGGCCTTTCTTGTGGATGGGAACCACCTCTGCCCCCTTCCAAGACACGGGAATTGGGGCACCCCTGCAGATGGCAAGAAGGAGGGAGTGTATTAATTTGCCCCAATTAACACCATCAGATTTTAGCAGGTCCCCGGGGATGCAATCTGGTCCTGCAGCTTTTTGTGGAATGATGGAGTTAATGGCATATTCTACTTCCTTCAAGGTAAAATCAGGGTCACCAGGGAGATTAATATAATTAGTGAAGGGAGAGGAATGGAGAGACCCTCTTCCATTCAGATCATTATGGCAGGAATAAAGTTTGGAAAAATGAGCCTCCCATACCTCGCTCAAAATACTGCAGGTTATAAGGTCGCTATCCGGCCTATTTCGTGCCCTAATGGTTTCCCAGAAGGATTTAGAGTCTTTTTTCATACTGGCTTCCTTAAGGATTAGCCAGTATGCATCCTCCCACTCTCTTTTAGCTACCTGTAGGGCCTTTTTATGGTCTCTTCTGGCAATTTGGATTGTTAGGGGCGACTTCCCTTTGACTGCCTCTATTAGGCATGATTTGGCCTTCCTGCATGTTGCCGAATACCAATCATGTTTGCCTTTGGGTTTAGGTTTCTGTTTCCCTGATGGCAGTTGTACCCAAAAGAGGTCCCCAATAGTTTTTACAGCAGCTTCAAAAATAGCGGTAGCCTTGTCTGCTGCTATGGTAAGATCAATAGAGCTAATTTCAGCCTGCGTGCCCTTAACCACTTCGTCTATTGTGGATAGTTTGTCGGTGTTACACATAAACTTACTCCACTTTAGACGCCTGCCACAAGTGGCAACAGTAATCCCCTGTGGGCGGCTTAGAAAGGCTGGCAGTACTTCAATGTGCCAAGGATTTTTTAGGGATAAGGAGAGTGGGTTATGGTCGCTCTCTATGGTATTGGTAATAACCATGTCGTTAACATGGCTCCAGAGGCCCCTATCCAGCAGAATATAGTCAATCCGTGTGCATTGGCCAACTCTGTTGAATGTGGGAGCACCCAGGGGGTCAGATCGAGTGCGACCATTAGCAGCTCTTAATCCAAACTCCAGTGTGAGTGCATTTAGATGGATTGCACTGCGAGTCCAGCGCTTAATGGGTGGGATAGAGAGGGTAGGGATACCCCATCTACTATCCTCTTCTCCTAGGTCTGGTATTCCTTCTAGGGGGAGCGGTTCATATGTACAATTAAAATCCCCAGCTACTAGGATATGACCATATCCACTCTGCTCTCCCAGCTGAGCCTCAAGCTCCATCATTGTGGGTGAAATGCTCCCATTTTTTGTTCCCCTGATGTAAACATTGTAAAGGTCAACAGCTATACTTCCCCGTAGGCCCAGTAGGGAGACACCAAGGATATCCGGAGTTCCTGCCTTCTTGGTGGTTATCCTGCAATTAAGCAGGGTACTTATCCAAATAATTAGCCCCCCGATGGCCGCCCCTTCCCTGCCTTAGATTTTATTGCTGGTGTGAAAAAGGTGACAAACCCCACCCGGTGCAGTGGTTCAGTGGCCCATGTCTCTTGAAATATACAGATTTTGTGGGCATCAACCCGAGCGTTCCACTCTGGGAGGCCTAGTTTCCTTGAGATCCCAGCAAGGTTCCAACTAAGAATTTTCAACTCGCCATGTGCTGAGTCTCCGTCTGGAATCACAGTACAATGGCGGTTGAATGAAACTACACTATCCCTGGTTGGTGTAGGTGATGACACCTCTAAGATTGTAGGGAGAGATGTATCCAGCACTGCGTCCTTCATGACGATATTAGCATGAGGGAGGTCAGTGTCTGAGCCTCCCTTAGAAGAAAGTCAATCAACCTTATCGAGTACACAGTATCTATTTGGGTGGGCAAACTGTGTATAGGAGGGGTTAAGGGGCAGAGATGAAAATGGATCCTGCCGTGGCTGTTGCCATTGATGATGATTGGCAGTAGGTGGTGGCTGAGGCGGTTGTTGCCACTGCTGGGTAGGTTGGAAAAAAGGTGGTAAGGGGTGGAAAGGTTGTTGCCACTGGGGGCCCACATGGTGCGGGACAAAAGGTGGAAAGTAGGGCAACTGCTGCCAGTGGTTAGGGGCATATCGGGGGGGACGTAGAGGCTCTTGATTGCTTGGAATGATTGGCCGGTGGAAGTTGGGTCTTGTCGAGTTGGGGAGGAAGTAGGACAAGGGAAGTGGTTTGATCTGGGTGGCAGGACCGCTGTTAGGTGCATTACAAATAAAAGTCGCAGCCCCCACATCCCTGAAATTAACAGTAATTACATCCCCTGGTATTGTTTTCTTGCCCCTACCCACCCAATCCCCTCTACGTACAGTGAGAATTTCCCCACTCATGCTACTAGGTAGTGGTTTGTGTATTTGGAGCCACTGTGCACATTTATTTCTTAACTCTACATAGGTCTCTTTAACTCCTTCCTTCAGTGGGGGGACAGCAGTCAACACGATCACAAAAGGAGAAACTTCTGGTGGCAGACTAATAGACTTGTAGCGAGTCTGCCTTGGCTTAGGGGTTTCAGAGTTACTAGTAGAGTGAGAGGCTAGGATATTCGTAGGTTTCCCTTTGGGACCCGTAGTTTGGGAGGTATTGGATTTGGTACCAACGGCTGTTTGCTGCACAGATGAAGGATTGCTCACCGCTTTTGTATTGGGGATAGGTGGCGGCTGAGCTAGGTTGTTCCCTGAATGGGGAGAATGTAATGCAGCTTGGTCCTTGGAAGATGACAAAAGGTTCGTTTTACCAGTTATAGGCTTGATGACCTTGGCTGGCGGTTGGGGGTTGGACAGTAATTCCCCGTGCCCTTGTTGCTGGACAGGCCCAGGCTCATTAGACTTGGTGGACCATTTAGTATTAATGAGCGATGTTAGCCTATCAAGTTTAGAAATCAAGGGTTTAATTTGGGCCGCTATTGTGGCTTCAAGATCATGCTTGAGATCAGTGACCATGTTTTCGACCCAACATGGAATACAAGTCAATTGCATTCCCCACCACTTCTTTGGAATGCAAAGGATGAACAGTATAATGTTCATATATTTCTTCACTTCTAGACACATCAACTTTTTCAATTTGGCCAACTGAACAATCACTGTCTTCTTCTGTAGCTGTTTCCTCTGCTCCAACACTTACATCTTTATAGTACTCATTGTTTTTGACCAAATACAACGTTGCCTTTTTGACTTTCCTAACATCCACTAAATCTTGCCAGATTTTCTTACTCTTTGTCGGAACCCCATTAACTAGAATAACCATAGGATCCTCTTCTACTCTTTCCACACCAATTGTATCAATATTTTTATTGACATCTAGAGGCAAATAAACAACTCTTCCCTTTAATCCTCTTTGTAAATCTGTAGGAGGTAATTTCCCTATCTTAGGCTCCATGCGAACAATAGCTTGAAAAGGATGGACACATTGAATCAAAATTGATTCATAAGTATTTAAATCCATCAATTCAGAAGGAATATCTATCAACTGAAGATTTTTATGAGCAGCTCTAGCAGGCATTCTATTTTCATTTAATTTTTTCAAACAATAATTACAAATACGCTGAGCAAAACTCAAACCAAAAGAATTCTCCACCAACAAATAACTTACAAAATCCTTCCATTCACTATTATTTTCCAATTCACATTTTGCATATAAATCAACTAGCCTAGTCTGAATCTTATAATGAGTCCGTCAACAACACACACAAGTTAAATTAGGCCTTTCACTTGATTTCACCTTAAACTTGGTAATTTCCTCGTCAAATTTTTCTGTACTTGAAATCTGTACATTGTCTTCCACATTACCATCCATTACTATATCCATTTCTACACTGTCCTCTTTGTTCCCAAAATAAAAAAATCAATTTCTTCACAAATAGTCTTCACATCTACTTCAGATCCATGCAAAGGAGCACTGTTTAACTGTTTAAGCTCAAGTGCTGGACTTTTTGCATAATACAACCTTCTCACTAATTTCCTCACCTTATTATGAATCACTGCTAACATCCTAAAATGATGAAAAACACTCTGACATACTTTTCTAGAAAGACAAGCCAGTGAATGCCCATGCAAACCTGTGTTTTCTCTCACTCTGCAAGGATCTAACTCTTGCAAGATCTTCATTTTGTTTTTAGACTTTTCTTACTATATGTACGTAAGAAATTTTGAAGCAAGTCGATTGAATCCTGTCGCACACTACAAATACTACTGCACTTTCATGTGTACACTGGACCCTTAGTATGTCTCCCGAAAACTTCATCACCTAACACCTCTTCTGCATCTCTAGACATAAGTTTCTCTTTTTCCATCACACAACCATCTTTCACCTCATATGCTCGACCACTGGTGTCAACTGCATGCACCAAATCATTTTCCTGAAAGTAACTCTCCTCATTAAAAAATGGCTCAGAACTTGAACTATGCATCCATTCTCCAGAAAATACTTCGCAAAAATTAGTCCGATTAATAATTCTTTTCCATCTACTGTTCGATTTGAAAACATCAATTGCCTTATTAAGTATCCTAATTCTATTGATTACTAAAATAAATCATTTTTTCTTAACTTCAAAAGCCTGATCAACAACCTTCTCTACACTTTTCTTTTTCTTGTAAAAAGCAGCACTCTGTTTACCTTTCTTTTAAGTTTTTAGCAAATTTAAAACTACCCTATTGCGAAATATTCGTCTATGGATGTCCCTAAATTGATTTAACCTTCTATTGCTATCCATACTCTTCTCTCCTGCTCCAATAGAGAAATTTTTTGAGAGCCTCTCCTTCCTTATTAGATTTGCTCTCTGCTTCTGGATCTTCACATTACCGTTAACATTTCTTTTTGATCTACATAAGTTGCGAAGAAAAGACTTAATTGTCTTACCAGGAGCTTTTCTGGTGTTTTTTGAAGTACTTGTTGTAGAGGATTCCTTTAATTCCTTTGATGATTTTGTTCTTTTACGTTTGGTATTTTTTCTACTCCTTTAGCTTGACTGCATTTTTGCTTGCTTTTAAAATGTTGATTTCAATCTGTGGTTCTGAAAAAAAAATAACACATTAAAGACCACTATTAGCAAGCAACAAAGTAATGACAAAAAGCAAACGATATAAACACTAACTTGCAACAGTTTATACCACAGCAACTCAAGGCCTTATTTATGAAGGCCTTGCGCCACCAGTGCGTCCCATGTTAAAAGAGACACACCGGTGCCACAAGGCAATCATAAATAAGGGCCAAATGTAAATACCATTGATCTGCCCCCAAAATCGTTTTTTGAATAACATTTAAGAAACACTGCGCAGAACCTATGTACAACCACTCAATATCACTTTTGAAACCTCACTGTTTCCCGAAATACAAATCCTCAATCTTGCAAATGTTCATAGCAAGCATTATCAAAAAGCAAAAAACAAACCAACAGCAAACAAACTCAGGGCCTTATTTATGAAGGCCTTGTGCCACCAGAGCGTCACTTTTTTCCCATGTTTAAAGTGATGCACCGGCAGCACAAGGCAATCATAAATAAGGGCCAAATGAAAATACCATTGATTTCCACCCAAAATCGTTTTTTGAATAACATTTTAGAAACACTGCGAATATCCTATGTACAAGCACCCAATTTCACTACTGAACCCTCACTATTTCACAAAATACGAATCCTCTATCTTGCAAATGTTGATATCAAGCATTATCAAAAAGCAAGACACAAACCAAGAACAAAAAAACTCAGGGCCTTAATTATGAAGGCCTTGCGCCACCAGTGTGTCACTTTCTTCCCATGTTAAAAGCCACAAGACGATCATAAATAAGAGCCAAATGTAAATACCATTAATTTGCCCCCAAAATCGTTTTTTGAATAACATTTAAGAAACACAGCGCAGAACCTATGTACAAGCACTCAATTTCACTTTTGAAACCTCACTGTTTCCCAAAGTACAAATCCTCTATCTTGCAAATGTTCATAGCAAGCATTTCCAAAAAACATGCGACAAATCAATAAAAAAGAATCTCAATCTGCTTCCAAATCTGAGGTAATGCAAGTGACATCATTCTAAAAGGTTCAAATGTATTTATTTAATGAGGCAAACACTATTCATTACTTCTCAAAAATATAAAAGCCATTCTTTTACCCTAAAATCGTTTTTTAAATAACTTTTTACAAACACAGCACAAGTCCTATGTACAAGCAATCAATTTCACTACTGAAACTTCACTGTCTGCTTCCAAATATTCTCCATAGAGCAAACAAGTCTCTATCTAAATTAAATGAATCATTACTTACCTTTACAAATGCTTTGGGAGATTCAGAACAGTGTCAGACACACACACCAATTTTTCTTTAGCAGAGCAAAAGGTGTGCACTCAATACACTGAAACCAAGACTGGTATAGAAAATCTCTAATTCAACACACATATGCCTTATTTCAACCAATCAAAAGTCTTCCCTCACTATTTTCAAACCAACACCCTTCCCCCTCTCAGACCTTTCTATCTGTTGCCATAGCAACTCTCTCCTAACTGAACTCTCAGGTTCAAAAGTTTATTCTACAATGTTGCAAATTAAGTCAGCAAGGATGTTTGACCTCTCAATTCACCAGCTTATCCAGGGCATTTTTGCTTTTAGTGACTTTTTCTTAACCATTCAAATTGCTTCTTACACACAACACAACCATGCACCCTAACTTTCAGTTTTCAATTATCTGAATCCACCAATCATTGCTTGTGATTCAACAGCAGGGAAACTCCACAATTATTTTTTTGTAAACTTCTACTGTTCCAACTGCCATTTCGTGGAGAAGTGTGGCTCAGGGGTTAGAGGAGGCAGACCTGGAGCTTGAGTTCGGCCCGGGACCAGGGTTCAATTCCCCGCCTCGGCGGGTCTTGGGCTCAAAAATTCCACGGACTTGTTAATTCTCGCTCCGGTGCCTTCTCGACTCACGGGTTCACACTCTGCGACTCTGGGCAATAGCTTGCTTAATCTCCACAACGGCCCCTCGTGGTGGGATGCCTGACTTTCACCTTGTGGATACCCTGCCAGTGTTATCTCACAGGGGAATACCAGGACGGGTTCCCTAAGCAAGCGCTGAGATGCCCCAGGGTAAGTCGTGCGCTATATAAGTCTCATTCATTTCATTTCATTTCATTCCCACACTTCATCTGACTGCACCTGAACCTTCTCTCATCATGTATTCTGTATGGATTATTGGACATAGCTACATCCACTGGGATCAAAGGTATGCAGCAAGCAGAAATTATCACAACCTTGATTTATCAAATGTGGAAATCAAGTGGATTGGCCATAGAGGATTGAGATGTCACCAACTGATACCATTGGTGAAAACCTTTTTGCATTTGCCGAACCCTGACCTCTTAATAGTGCACTGTGGAGGAAATGACTTGGGCACTATGACTGGAGTTGGTCTGGAAATGCTTTTAAAGGACACCTTTGATCAATTGATGACACTTTTTCCACAAACTGCCTTGGTATATTCTAATATATGCCAAAGACAGAAATGGAATTGGTCCAACCAATTTTGTTCACAATTTGAGAAAGCACGGAAACATGTGAATAAATCTGTTTCTGCTTACATGAGAGACTATGGAATGGGTTCAATATACAACAACAACTTGCGTTACAACATGCAAGACATCTACAGAGGAGATGGTGTGCACTTCTCAGATGAGGGGAATAGAATATTCCTCCTGAATTTAAGACTGTGCATTGGAACCTACTTGTAGGTACTTAAATCAGACACAGAACCCAAAAGCCCTTTTCAGGGCTACCCTACCTCTGATCACTCATAATGATTTTCTGTTTTTAACTTTTTTCACTATTTTTCATTGTTTATTCACAGCTGCACCGCCGTAGCGGGCAGCTGCAACGTTGGCCGCATTTCGTGATAGAAGTCCCTGAGTGGGACAGGAGAGGCACAGTGGTGCCAGGCCTCTTTGGTTATTCACTGCTGCGGGTAGCTGCAACGGTTTGCTATATTTGTTACAGAGTCCCAGTGAGCACCCACCCAGAGGGCACAGTGAGTGCTCATGCCCACATTTTGTTTTCCAGCTGCACAGCTATTAGTGGCATCTGCAACGTTTAGGACAGCACAATTGCGCACCTTGGATTCTGCTGCATCGGCAGTACACCATGATATTATGGACATAGGGCATTTGAGCCCTCTGAAAAGACAGGGGGGACAGTGTTAGGTTGATAGGGTGCCAGGCCCTAATTAATTTTTTAATTTTTTGGCCTATATGAGCCTCCTAAGCCCCACTCAGAAAACCTAGGGGTCAGGGGCTGTCTACCGTGCCCCCTTCTACCCATTCCCAACGTTGTTTGTCCTCCATCTTGTGTCTCGAAAGTACCGAAACACAATATGGAGGACTCACGCGTTTCGAAGTGTCCCCACTTCTCTTCAGAGCCTCTGAAGAGAAGTGGGGACACTTCGAAATGCGTCAGGCATCCAGGGCAGTTTGAACAGTTAAAGGATATCGATGTGCTGAAGGCGTTCTTACCATTTAAGGCTCCTTGTGGGCAGCTGAGGTCCGGGTGCTCCTCTGTGCGCTGGGTACTTTGGAGCTGGAATATTTACGCGGCGACCCATGCCGCGGAAGGAGCACCACCCTGAAAGAACCGGGGGCCATGCTGTCTTGACTGGTATACACCTGTTACAACGCATTTTTTACAACGCAATACTGTTACAACGCATCTATTACTACGCAGATACTGTTACAACTCATGTTTTTACAATGCATTTTTTTACAACGCAGGTACCTTTACAACGCATACCATTACAACGTAAGTATTGGTAAGTATATAATTATATTTTAAATGTTATATGTTTGGGGTAAAGGGGTATTTTTAGGGTTTAGGGTCAGTTTTGGGTTTTAGGGTAAAGGGGTATTTTTAGGGTTCAGGGTCAGTTTTTAGTTTTTGGGTAAAGGGGTATTTTTAGGGTTCAGGGTCAGTTTTGGGTTTTAGGGTAAAGGGGTATTTTTAGGGTTCAGGGTCAGTTTTTAGTTTTTGGGTAAAGGGGTATTTTTAGGGTTCAGGGTCAGTTTTTAGTTTTTGGGTAAAGGGGTATTTTTAGGGTTCAGGGTCAGTTTGTAGTTTTTGGGTAAAGGGGTATTTTTAGGGTTCAGGGTCAGTTTTCAGTTTTTGGGTAAAGGGGTATTTTTAGGGTTTAGGGTCAGTTTTTAGTTTTTGGGTAAAGGGGTATTTTTAGGGTTCAGGGTCAGTTTTCAGTTTTTGGGTAAAGGGGTGTTTTTAGGGTTTAGGGTCAGTTTTTAGTTTTTGGGTAAAGGGGTATTTTTAGGGTTTAGGGTCAGTTTTTAGTTTTTGGGTAAAGGGGTATTTTTAGGGTTCAGGGTCAGTTTTTAGTTTTTGGGTAAAGGGGTATTTTTAGGGTTCAGGGTCAGTTTTTAGTTTTTGGATAAAGGGGTATTTTTAGGGTTCAGGGTCAGTTTTTAGTTTTTGGGGTACAGGGGTACAGGGTAAAAATAAATTAAAATTATTTTTAAATTAAATTAATTAATTAAAATTAAATTAAATTAAATTACATTAAATTATATTTTTGAAAATTAATTTACGATTATAATATTAATATTAATATATACTTACCAATACTTACGTTGTAATGGTATGCGTTGTAAAGGTACCTGCGTTGTAAAAAAATGCGTTGTAAATACATGAGTTGTAACAGTATTCGCGTTGTAAAAGATGCGTTGTAACGGTATGCGTTGTTACAGTCCGCGTTGTAACATCATATATCCGTCTTGACTACGGGCCGAGAACATGGAACAGCAACGCATGGATTTTGCACGAATTCCACACAGCGAGGCCCATCCGTGGGCTTGAAATGTTACCAACTGAACATTAGCGCGACGTGAGGCACTACAAGTCCCATAAGTCCCATCCTGGGCGTGCATCTAAGCAAGAAGGGGTGTGGTGCCTCAAGCGCTCCTTCATAACTGCCAAAGCCTCTGAAGAGAAGTGGGGACACTTCGAAACGCGTCAGGCATCCAGGGCAGTTTGAACAGTTAAAGGATATCGATGTGCTGAAGGCGTTCTTACCATTTAAGGCTCCTTGTGGGCAGCTGAGGTCCTGGTGCTCCTTTGTACGTTGGGTACTTTGGAGCTGGAATATTTACGCGGCGACCCATGCCGCCGAAGGAGCACCACCCTGAAAGAACCGGGGGCCATGCCGTCTTGACTACGGGCCGAGAACATGGGACAGCAGCGCATGGATTTTGCACGAATTCCACACAGCGAGGCCCATCCGTGGGCTTGAAATGTTACCGACTGAACATTAGCGCGACGTGAGGCACTACAAGTCCCATTAGTTCCATCCTGGGCGTGCATCTAAGCAAGAAGGGGTGTGGTGCCTCAAGCGCTCCTTCATAACTGCCAAAGCCTCTGAAGAGAAGTGGGGACACTTCGAAACGCGTCAGGCATCCTGGAAAGTTTGAACAGTTAAAGGATATCGATGTGCTAAAGGCGTTCTTACCATTTAAGGCTCCTTGTGGGCAGCTGAGGTCCGGGTGCTCCTTTGTACGTTGGGTACTTTGGAGCTGGAATATTTACGCGGCGACCCATGCCGCGGAAGGAGCACCACCCTGAAAGAACCGGGGGCCATGCCGTCTTGACTACGGGCCGAGAACATGGGACAGCAGCGCATGGATTTTGCACGAATTCCACACAGCGAGGCCCATCCGTGGGCTTGAAATGTTACCGACTGAACATTAGCACGACGTGAGGCACTACAAGTCCCATAAGTCCCATCCTGGGCGTGCATCTAAGCAAGAAGGGGTGTGGTGCCTCAAGCGCTCCTTCATAACTGCCAAAGCCTCTGAAGAGAAGTGGGGACACTTCGAAACGCGTCAGGCATCCAGGGCAGTTTGAACAGTTAAAGGATATCGATGTGCTGAAGGCGTTCTTACCATTTAAGAATCCATGTGGGCAGCTGAGGTCCGGGTGCTCCTTTGTACGTTGGGTACTTTGGAGCTGGAATATTTACGCGGCGACCCATGCCGCGGAAGGAGCACCACCCTGAAAGAACCGGGGGCCATGCGGTCTTGACTACGGGCCGAGAACATGGGACAGCAGTGCATGGATTTTGCACGAATTCCACACAGCGAGGCCCATCCGTGGGCTTGAAATGTTACCGACTGAACATTAGCGCGACGTGAGGCACTACAAGTCCCATAAGTCCCATCCTGGGCGTGCATCTAAGCAAGAAGGGGTGTGGTGCCTCAAGCGCTCCTTCATAACTGCCAAAGCCTCTGAAGAGAAGTGGGGACACTTCAAAACGCATGAGGCATCCAGGGCAGTTTGAACAGTTAAAGGATATCGATGTGCTGAAGGCGTTCTTACCATTTAAGGCTCCTTGTGGGCAGCTGAGGTCCGGGTGCTCCTTTGTACGTTGGGTACTTTGGAGCTGGAATATATATATATATATATATATATATATATATATATATATGGCAAAGTATAATGGCAAATTCAGCCTGCGCCGCTTTTTTCTGGCGAGCCTCAACGGGGTTTCGCCTTACCCCCGAAAATCCGCCGAATACGTTGTCGTATCTTGCTTTACAAAGACAACAAGTTGAGGCCCATATGCATTTCTCAGTGAATCTTTATTGGCGTTTCACACCCAACGCGTTTCGCAGCCGCTTGATCACGAGTGAGTTCAAGTGTTGGACAATAAAGTTATATACAAGTGAAACTTTCATCATGTGACTCTTAGATCAAAAGTGAAAACATACTCTCTCAACGTCAGTAATAATTCAAGTTACATCACTTTTTGTCATGCACTGTGTTAATTCACACAAAGTCATGTTTACATTTATAACCGGTTTTAAACTATTCTTTGGTTTAAACTGCAATAGCTTTCCATCAATTTAGGAACTACAAGTCCTATAATCCTTTCTGCTCGGAACCCCGAGTCTTATTTGTAATCATAAATCTCCATGCCATTTGCCACAATTATTTACATTCCGCCCCAGTGGGCATTAAATCAATGTTTGAACATTTCTTGACTCAAATGCGTCTAACTTCGACACATTTCGCGGCACCCATCACCATGCCATTTACCACACTTATTTACATTCCGCCCCAGTGGGCTTTAAATCAATGTTGAACATTTCCCGACTCAAATGCGTCTAACTTCGACACATTCCGAGGCGCCCATTAGCTATCAGCGCTGCACTACACCTCCTATCGCCCGAGTGGGCATTGAATTCCAGCGTAACATTGTCCCTCGATATGTCTCTTGGGCTATTACAATGTTGAAAGGAAATATTGAATTGCGTCCAATGTTGACAAAAATAATACCATATCGCCCAAGTGGGCCAATAAAGGTCAGTATATGTAGTTGGCTTTCGGTGATTTGTTGAACCGTACTATGTGTGATGTCACATATTGTAAGCATTACCGGTTTGCAGTGATGTTTAAATCTTCCTTGACCTGAAAGTGAGAGAGCAACCCATTAAAATGTATACTTGAATTAGATCATGCATACCTTGAATTAAACAATTACTTGTAGTTACAGCTTAGTTTTTTAAAACAACAAGACAATTTCAATAAAACAACTCTGGACTTCTTATTAACCGAGATGGACTGCTAGTGCCTCATCCCCATTATGCCCTGATGGGTACACTGTATGATATTTAATTATCATCCTCTATGCATGATCTAATTCAAGTATACATTTTAACGGGTTGCTCTCTCACTTTCAGGTCAAGGAAGATTTAAACATCACTGCAAACCGGTAATGCTTACAATATGTGACATCACACATAGTACGGTTCAACAAATCACCGAAAGCCAACTATATATACTGACCTTTATTGGCCCACTTGGGCGATATGGTATTATTTTTGTCAACATTGGACGCAATTGAATATTCCCTTTGAACATTGTATTAAATAGCCCAAGAGACATATCAAGGGACAATGTTACGCTGGAACTCAATGCCCACTCGGGCGATAGGAGGTGTAGTGCAGCACTGATAGCTAATAGGCGCCGCGGAATGTGTCGAAGTTAGACGCATTTGAGTCGGGAAATGTTCAACATTGATTTAAAGCCCACTGGGGCGGAATGTAAATAAGTGTGGTAAATGGCATGGTGATGGGTGCCGCGAAATGTGTTGAAGTTAGACGCATTTGAGTCAGGAAATGTTCAAACATTGATTTAATGCCCACTGGGGCGGAATGTAAATAATTGTGGCAAATGGCATGGAGATTTATGATTACAAATAAGACTCGGGGTTCCGAGCAGAAAGGATTATGGGACTTGTAGTTCCTAAATTGATGGAAAGCTATTGCAGTTTAAACCAAAGAATAGTTTAAAACCGGTTATAAATGTAAACACGACTTTGTGTGAATTAACACAGTGCATGACAAAAAGTGATGTAACTTGAATTATTACTGACGTTGAGAGAGTATGTTTTCACTTTTGATCTAAGAGTCACATGATGAAAGTGTCACTTGTATATAACTTTATTGTTCAACAGTTGAAATCACTTGTGATCAAGCGGCTGCGGCTGCGAAACGCGTTGGGTGTGAAACGCCAATAAAGATTCACTGAGAAATGCATATGGGCCTCAACATGTTGTCTTTGTAAAGCAAGATACGACAACGTATTCGGCGGATTTTCGGGGGTAAGGCGAAACCCCGTTGAGGCTCGCCAGAAAAAAGCGGCGCAGGCTGAATTTGCCATTATACTTGGGATATATATATATATATATATATATATATATATATATATATATATATATATATATATATATATATATATTCCAGCTCCAAAGTACCCAACGTACAAAGGAGCACCCGGACCTCAGCTGCCCACAAGGAGCCTTAAATGGTAAGAACGCCTTCAGCACATCGATATCCTTTAACTGTTCAAACTGCCCTGGATGCCTGATGCGTTTCGAAGTGTCCCCACTTCTCTTCAGAGGCTTTGGCAGTTATGAAGGAGCGCTTGAGGCACCACACCCCTTCTTGCTTAGATGCACGCCCAGGATGGGACTTATGGGACGGATATATATATATATATATATATATATATATATAACAGGAACTTCGTCCGCATACCATCCGCTGGCTATAAAAGACAAATCAGACCCAAGTAGGTAATTTTGCTAGTCTTTATTCAGTGCAACCATTGATCGCCATGACGCGTTTCGGGCCCTGGAGCCCTTGATCACACATATATATATATATATATATATATATATATATATATATATATATATATATATATATATATATATATATATATATATATATATATATATATATATATATATATATATATATATATATATATATATATATATATATATATATATATATCCTACTGGTGGTCGCAACATTTTATTCCCAATAACTTTGGTGTCGTTTGATGAATCTTCATGAAAGTTTTAAAACTAATTCTTTGTGGATATCAGCTTCTATGTTGAAAGTTTGGGGGTGATTCGTCAAGGGGGGGTCGACAAAAAAGGGGGGGGTCCATGTTAATTTCCATAGGAAACTTTAGGCAAGGCTACAGGTCGAGCGGTTGAACTGAATTACTCCAAATTTGGCAGGGAGAAGATCTAGAAAGCACACTTTTGTTTATTTGGTGTAAATGCGTTCAGTAGTGTTTGAGAAATATCGAAATTTGCAGATATCGATATTTGGGAATTCTTCCATCTGATTGGCTGAGGCTTTATAAGCAAGAGCTTGCTGCTGATTGGGTGCCAGCGGTTGCAACTAGGAAGTGTTGGCCGCCATATTATGATTCTGTTGAAGCGAGTAAGGAGAAAAAAGGGATTAAAAAGTGGGAAAGAGGAGGGTAGGAGCGCTGTGAGGGTTGTAGGGTGGTTAGGGTGTGCTATAGAGGGAGTGTGAAGCGAAGTATTTACCCCTACTGGTGTGAAAGTGCTCTTTTGCCCACTGTGAGGTGCCGATATACTCTGTGATGAAACTGTGCCCCTAAACTGTGAGCTGAGTGGTCTGTAGCATACTGGCAGAACCGAAGTATTTACCCTTACCGGGGTGAAAGTACTGTTTTGTCTAGAGTGAGATGGTGCAGAGATTAAGAGATGAGGTACTGCTAAACTCGGGGATGAAACCGTGCACCTAAACTGTGAGCTGAGTGCTGTAAACTGAGGTGCTCTGGGCGGTTTAGCATACTGGCCGAAGTGAAGTATTTACCCCTACGGGTGTGAAAGTGCTGTTTTGCCCACTGTGAGATGGTGCGGAGGTCAGGTGCCGGTACACTCAGGGATGAAAGCGTGTGCCTAAACTGTGCATTGAGTGCTCTGTAGTGTAGTGGCAGAAGCGAAGTATTTACCTTTACTGGTATGAAAGTGCTGTTTTGTCTACAGTGAGCTGGTGCAAAGGTGAGGTACCACTAAACTCGTGGATGAAACCGTGCGCCTAAGCTGTGAGCTGAGTGCTGTAAACCAATGTGCTCTGGGCGGTGTAGCATAGTGGGTGTTGTAGCATATGTGTGCAGGTGATGTTAGTATGCGTTTAGAGTATAGCGGGAGTGGGAAGCAAACTACTCAGTGGTACCGATCTGAAGACTCGGGGATGAACCTGTGAGTGTAAGTCGTGAGTTTATTGCTGTGAAGTGATGTGCAGTGGGATACTGGCCGCTGTAGCATACCTGTGTAAGAAATGTAAGTGTGCGTTTATTCTATACAGGGAGTGGGAAATGAACTACTCCTCCCTATTGCTCTGAAGAGTTGAATGTAGTGTTTTAGGAAGCAGGAATAAAGAAATAATCGTGAAGAGTATAATGCAGAATGTTGCAATGCCAGAGAAGGAAAATGGTAAAACAAGTTGTGTCTAAGAAAGTGTTTGTGTGTAATAAAGGGATGGAGTTTGAAAATTATATAAAAAGTGTCTTTATTTAAGTGCCATAATTGGACCCACTGGTGCAAGAGCTAGAGCATCAGGCTGATGCAAAGTTGAACAACTACTGCTGTATTCAAACGTAAGCTCCTGCATCGGTGAATTTTATATTACATGGTACAGTTGCATGTGAAATAAACAATAGCTAGTACACTTGAATGACTCTACATTCTATAAGGAAACTAAAGGTAGGATACGATTACCACATGTATCCTTTAAGAAATTGCAAAATGTAATCATCAAACTTTTTAGGTACCTTGGCAGTGCTTTTTTATAACAGAAAATTATCACCAGGAGAATAGTTAGCAATCTATTGTACAGTAGATTCAATGTGGTGAGTGTCAGAATTGGTACTAGTTCAACCCACATTGGAACTCTGAGGATGAATACAATTATAGCGGTTCTGAGAAGCCAGTCAGTCAAATAATCTTTATTTCGATCAAAAGATCATAAAAGATACATAGTAACCATCCAAAACATTTCTTAAAAACACTGTTCAAAAGCATGAATAATAAATACAAATATAAAAATTTCAAAAACTGTACAACATTAAAACACGTGAGTACTGTACATAATTCATTTCCTTCTACAGATAAGATCTTCTCCTTCGCCACATGGCATCAATAAAGCGTGAAACTGAGAATATAACTGGGGTAGAAGTATTACTCTTAAGTATTCTGAGCGCCTCTTTATAATGTCTGAATCCCAAGGTGTTACAGAGTTGTATAAGCCAACGTTGCCATCTGGTTTTGTAAGTCGGGCAAAAAAAGAAAACATGGGACTCAGATTCTTCATTTGCCACGCACGCTGGACATTTTCTTGTTTTGGTAGTCGACCATTTGTTGGCGAAGGTCCTTCCTGGGAGTGTTCTATATCTAAATTGAAGATAATATTTCCTCTCTGTAGGAGGGAGAATTTCATCTAAGAATGGTTCCACTATATAAGCATCTTTAAGATTAAGAAACTGAACTGTAAGTGGGCCCAGAGAATAATTACCAAGGATGGCCTCTAGTCTTTTATTTCGATCCAGCTTGATCAATTCAAGACGGGACAACTGGGAGCAGACAACAAGAGGATTATACCAGAGGCTCGGCAAGTCTAATCTCAGACATTCCTTTTGTATAAAAACAAGACAAGGTGTTCTCTCTGACCCAGGGAGGATTAATAACTCTTCCAGGGCTGTTCTAAAATGAAAAAGTTCAGGGGTCACCCACAACCTGCGCCAGTAAACAATGGGGCGTACGGCAACTTGTTCTTCTAAAGGTCTAATACCCACGTCCATTCTCAACGGGGTGAGGGGAGTACTAGATGGGAGGGCCAACAGAGATCTTAGAAATTGGTTTTCGGTCTTACTAATGCCACCCACATGGCAATGGCCCCACAATTCAGCTCCATATAGGATTGCTCCCCTGGCTTGGGCTTTATGGATTTCAATAATCGATGCTACTGGCTTAGAAGAAGACTCTCGGTGTAATTTTAAAATACCACCCGTAATCTGGGCTAGTCTCAGTTTAGCCTTTGCCATTTGAGGGTCTCTGTCCATTTTGTCCATAAGAGTGATACCCAGGTAATCAAAAACAGTGACCCTGTCCAAAACTACGCCATTCAAAGAGGGTTTGGGACATCTGGTCTTAGTTGACTTGCAGACCATGAATTTGGTTTTCTGAGTATTGATCTCCAACCCGCTTATATTACAAAAGTTCGCAAAGTTGTCCAGGCCACGTTGAATTCCCATGGGAGATTTTGACAACAGAAGAGTGTTGTCTGCAAACATTAATGCCACCACCTCTTCTCCTCTCATTTTTGGGGCGTCAATATCTTTTACACCTTTAAGGTGGGCAATCAAAGCATTAATGAAGAGACAAAATAAAGTAGGTGCCAATACGCACCCTTGTCTAACTCCTCTATTGACTGGGATTTTAGATGTAAGACTACCCCATTTACCACTCCTAACTTGGGCAAAGTTATCTGAATGGAGTCTCCTAATGATATTGAGGAGATCAATAGGTACCCCCATGTTCTCCAAAACATCCCACAAGATTTTTCGGGGCACCAGATCAAAGGCAGTTTTAAGGTCGACGAAAATTAAGTAGAGGCTGCCACCCTCTACTCTCACGGTCTTCCAGTAAAGTAGTTGGAGCCTTAATAACTGGTCGATCGTGGACGTCTTTTCCCTAAAACCCGCTTGAAAGGGGCTGAGAATCTGCTGTTCTTCCATCCAATTCTGGAGCCGATCAAGAATGATACGTGAGAATAGTTTTTGGCTCATATCGATCAGACTGATCGGACGATAATTGAGCGGAAGAAGATGGGAACCTTTTTTAAAGACTGGTATAATCTCGGCTCCAACCCATGTGGCAGGTAATTTGAGCGCCCTGTAAGATAGCATTAAATAGCAGATAGAGCAAAGGGACCCATATCCCAGTTTGATCTTTATAGAGGTCTCCGGGGATTTTATCAAGGCCAGACGCCTTACCTGCTGGGAGCTTGTTTATAGGTACCTCTATCTCCGACTTATTTTGACCTCTAGAGATTCATTGATGGTGGAATAATTATTATACCTAATAGGGAGGAGGTTTTGGGATGATAACTCAACTGGAGGTTCGACTAGAAGAATTTCTTCGGCCGGGGCGGCATATAGGTTTTGATAATGGTCCACCCAGCTTTCTGGTGCAATATTAGGAGCAGAAGCAATTTGCCCTTCCTTGGTACCAGAACGGACTATGGACCAAAATGTTCTCATGTCCCTACTGCCTAATGCATTTCTTATATCATCCCATTTAGTGTTCTCTCACGCCTGTTTGGCCTCAAACTGCAGATTCTGATATTCAACCCTCTTGATTTTAATTAGTGGTCGATTCAATGCCTTAATTGCAGCCACGAGAGCCACCTTTGCTTTCCTATAATTAGAATCATACCAGGTATTGATCATCTTCTTATTCCTGGATTTTTCTATTAGTGGGTTAAGAAGTGAGGAGAGGGCGGCAACTAGGCCCTCATGCGTATTAAAAATTTGTTGTGCAGATATGGCCTGCCCCAGGCCTAATGTACCATTTAGGTTGTCAAGGGCTCGGAGGACAGTTTAGTAGAGGGATCTCAATAATTCAGGAGAACCCTTAACAGTCGGCCATTTTAACCTTCTCCTATCATTGGATAATATTAGTGGCTCCTGTATTTCCTCACTTGATCTGGTGTTCAAGCTGAACTCGGGGAGATCTAATTTGAGAACCAGGGCATTATGGTCACTGGCGTGGCGGGGTAAAACCACAAAGTCCAGGACCTTAGACCAAGTGCTAGCCTCAACCAGAATATAGTCTATACGGGAGGACTACCCTGGATGATTAAAAGTATGCTTACCCTCCAAATCAGATTTAGACCGGCCATTACAGGCTCTCAAGGAATGGGCCAAAGTTTTGGAATTCAATTGGAGGGCTAAAGGTGACCATGCCCTTATCGGAGAGATTTGCAAAACAGGGATGGGCCACAGCGAGTCTTCAATACTAGAAATAGGTTCAATCAGACCAGGTAGTGGCTCATACTGGCAGTTGAAATCACCTGCTACAATCAAGGTACTCCGCCCCCCCCTCCCTTACCATAGAAATAAGATTTTCAAGGGAATCCAGGGTTAATGATTCTTTGCCCAGCTTGGTGGGTCTAGAATAAACATCGATAATGGTAATGCTTAGTTTTGACCTAAAGACAAGTCTAATGCGTAAGAGATCAGGTGAAGGGGAATTTAATTGGGTCACTGTACAACTCAAATGAGAGGCAATAAAAATAGTCAGGCCCCCAAACGGTCTTCCCCTCTTGCCAATCGATGTCATGTAACTAACTGATAAGTAGCCGGCCTGAAAGGGTTTTCCCGGGCCCATGTCTCCTGAAAAAGACAGATATCAAACTTATCTATAAACAGACCCCAATCAGGGCAGGCTAATTTATTGGTAAGCCCTGCCACATTCCAAGACAGAATAGAGATTTTAGCATCACCTGTCTGGGGCCCACCACAATTTTCAATAGAGCTCCTATTACCCACGGCTAGGCCATCAGAGGGACAATCACTCTTGAGGAGTTCACAATTAATGGTTTCCTTCTCCAAAGTTTGCACACTAGGACAAACACAAGGTGTTGAATGGTAACCCTCTGAACTACCAAACTCCGTTACGTCTAAGGTACTCGTTATTTTTTTGGTGGCCCTACTTTGACAGTTGATATCTGGCCCTTGATTTATAGGGATCGGACACTGATTGTTTTTTTTTCCAAAGGCCTGAAAGAAAATTTAGCTGTATTTAAATCATCCCGCCCTGACAGTCAATGGACATCCTCCAAAGGGGCAAACCAATTGGATATTGGAATACTATAGAGCAACGGATTTGGATATGTAGGGGTGGGTACAAAGCAACAGGGCTTGGCCCATCTATCATGGTCAACTAGGGGGTGGGGAAAACCTGCCCTCCTTGGACTTGGGTAGAAAAAATCCAAGGTAAGGGCTCTAATGGGCACAGAATGATTGGTAGGAAAAGGGGGTAGATCACTAATCTTTGGATGGTTTCAGGGTGCCTAAAGTTAATGATCACACAATCTCCAGCAACGGTCTTCGGAGTAGGGCCCACCCAGGCTACCCCCCTTACCATCAGGATTTCGCCTGCCTTATCATACGTGAACTTCTTTTTTTCACCAGCCAGAACTGAATCTTGTTACGGAGTTCAAGCTGGGATTTTTTAAGGACTTCCTTGAGTTCTGGGATTCCTGTCAGAATAATTACGTAAGGGACAGCCTTGGGGGGAGATTGATTGTAGGGAGAGAGGATTGCTGGATCACACCACTTCCACCCCCTGCGTTCTCCTCTGAGGAGGGTGGAACACTAGACTCACCCCCATTGGATTTTTACATGAAAGAATATGTTGGGCCAACTGCGGTTTCAACAATCTGGAATTATTCCCCTGGGCTCCTTGAGGGGCAGGTCCTTGGCCAGAGTATGGCAAACCTCTCTCACCAGTTACATTAATAACTTCAGAGCTAGGGGGAACCTGTTTTTGGGGCATTTTAGCTGCATTGGGTAACTCAGTTACCAAACTCGAAAGTGGGTCCGGACATCTAGACAGCCCAGCATTAAGTCTACTAGTAGTCGGGTTAGCAGTAACTTCTTTGTTAGATAATATGTGTGAAGTATTTATAGGAGTTGGAAAGTTTTGAAGGTGCAAGAGAATGGGGGCAATCTCTTCTCTTACCATCGTTCTGCACTGGGGCAGCAAGTCTGCCACTAAGGCTTTGGCCCAGGGAGGGTAAGTCAGAACTTCTGGGTTTTTATTAGTATTAGCTAGGAGATTACCATTTTTCTTTGACTTTACCAGACCTCTGCCAAGCCCCCCCTTAGATTTTTTCCCTTTAGGACCCCGATTGTTGCCCAGGATTCTTTTCTTTGGCAGCCGGGCAGTGGATAGTTGGCCCTCTGATCTAGATGCCGTGGTTAGTGATTGCAGCCCAGAGAACATGTCCTAACAAGCATTGACAAAGCCACTACATCTTGCCTATGCTAGATCCATTAGGATGGAAAAAAAATTTTAGCCACGTTTTACGGCAGCACACCTGCTCTGTGCATGACTAAAAGTGTTAAAACTAAGTGCTATGGCGTGGCCAACGCTGCCCACTTTATTTATTTTTATTTATTCATTTTCGGTTCTTATATAGTGCAGGAATTCGATCTCCGAGGAGATAGCTCTGCGCTTTGTTTTCCGAAAGCAGGGCTAGAACAATGATATCTGTATGGCATTGCTAGAGTTACTGAGTAGAGAATAGGTACGTCTTCAGACATTTCCTAAATGCGGAGAGGTTGGAATTTAGTCTAAGAGTGAGGGGTAATGAGTTCCAGAGAGTGGGGCCTTTGTATGAAAGGGCTCGACCTCCCTGTCTTTCTCTTTTGATCCTGGGGATCTGGAGCAAAGCTTGGTTTTCTGAGCGTAGGGTTCTACCTGGTTGATAAGGTTTGAAGATTTCAGTTAAATATCTAAGGCCAGTTCCGAACAAGCATTTATGGATGGTACAGCATATCTTGAATTTTATTCTCTGGCGAATGGGAAGCCAGTGTAGCTTGTTTAGTAAGGGACGAGAAGAAGATCTGGCAGGGGCATTGAGAATCAGCCTAGCAGCCGTATTTTGGGCTACTTGTAGCCTCCCCAGCTGTTCCTCATTAGCAGATATAAATAATCCATTGCAGTAATCCAACCTGCTAATTACTAGGGTCTGCACTAGTGTTTTCCTGTGATGATCTGCTACATAGGGGAAGACCCTTCTAAGTAAGCCAATCACCCTCATACAAGTTCCTGTGACCTGTATGGCATGGTCTTTAAGCACCAAAGGTTGGTCAAGCTTGACACCCAGATTTTTTAACCTATCCTTTGGGCATGGAGCTGTACCTAGTTCCGGGGGCCACCACTCAGGTGACCAAAGGAGTGGGGAATTTCCAAAGAGCATGACCTCCGCTTACCTACATTGCATTGTAGGCAATTGGAGGTCATCCATCCGGCTATCGCTCTCATTCCTGCAGCGAAAGAATTTTTTACTGCTGGGGTCCAAGTCAAGTCAAGTCAAAGTCCACTTTATTCGATTAATTAAAATCATAAAAGTATTCTACAACAAATATCATACGATCATATATCTTAAAAACAGTTAATACAGTATTAAACAGTAGATAGAATTTAAAAAACAAGTTAAAAAGGCATTATTTACACAGAATTCTTTGCAGTTTGCACTCAACATTACAGTAAACATGAATTCAAGTATCTATCCTCAGTTGTGAATCCAATCTTAACCTTGATCTCTTACATCTAACAGATGCAGCCAAAAAACTAGCGGTGCAATACATAATCAAAGGGGAATGCAACATCTGTAAATATAACAGCGCAGGCTTGTACTGCGTGAAGCCCAACTCCCTCAGAATTGATTTTAAATATCGAGTATGGGGTTCGTGATAAAAGGAACAGAAGAACAAAAAATGCGCATTATCCTGAGGGGAAAAACCATCACATTTGCATGGGGACGAGTCCTCGAGCTTACACCAGTCTTTCTCATCCCGCAGAACCATATAAATTTGGTTAAAACGAAATTTGGACAGTAGCCACCTATGAAAAGAATTAGTGACCACTGAGAAATAAGGAGCCAACTCAAAAGATGGGGTTATCAATACATGAGCCCTCACAGAGGGTTTACATAATTCATCCGCTTCACGCTCGGCCATACGTAATTTGATGAAATTGTTCTTAACCCACAACAAATCTGCTTTACACAGGGAGTCTGGGCTGGTAAAGATTTCAGGGCGTCCCAGACTTGCGGCCAAGGACTCGACATATGACAGCCACTGGATATCCCTCCTGTGATCTAACATAAGACAGTCTTTGATTATCCTATGATTAAGGCCAAGATTCGGATTAAGCCAAAGCTTAATCCTCATCAGAAGTGGAGCGAGATTAATTATATCTAAAATATAACCCAAACCCAGCTCAAGATGTAAAGAGTGAGTGGCAGTTGACTGTGGTAGACCCAACAGAGAACGAAGAAATTTATTTTCCTCTGTCTGGATGCATTTAGAATTAGCGTAGCCCCAGACTGCAGCCCCGTATCTAGCGATCGCGGCTGTCTTGGCTTTGTAAACAGCCAGGACAGCTTCGATAGGTTTCCCCCCCAATCTTTTAGTGAATCCCAGGATTGCAGAGTATGAGCTTCTCACCGCGTTCGCTTTGGCTGTTAACTGCGGTGTCCAGGTTCCCCTTTGGTCGAATATCACTCCCAAGTAGGTAAAAACTTTAACATTTGTAATAGCCTCTCCATCACAAAAAAAGGTTTTTTCTTTTAGTTTACCACATCCTGCTGACATAGTGTGCGATTTGTTCTTATTCACCACCAGGTCAAGACTGGACATAAAGTTACCGAAGGAATTGAGTAACTTTTGCAGGGCAATTGGGGTCCTGGCTATTAGCACCGCATCATCGGCGTAGAGGAGCACCGGAATTGGTGCACCCCCCATGCTCGGAATATCCTTTGTAGCTGCCCTTAATTCATCCTCCAATGAGTTCACGTATAACGTGAACAGCATTGGCGCGAGTATACATCCCTGACGGACCCCTCTAGTTGATCGAAAACTCTTGGTACACTTTCCGTCCGTTGTTATTCTGATGCGGGCCCTCAGATCTTTATGGAGCTCTGCCAGAAAGTGTACCAAGGAGCTATCGAGGCCCATCTTCAGGAGCATTGCCCACAACTTAGATCTATTAACAAGATCAAAAGCTGTGGACAAGTCCATGAAGCCAAGAAATATACTTCCCCCTTTAGCTCTGGTGTATTTAGAGATTATGAGGTGGAGATTGAGGCATTGATCCTCTGTACTCCTCCCTGACTTAAATCCGTATTGTGCCTCGGACAGGATATTGTTCCCCTTGGCCCACGCGGATATTCTTGCTAGGACAACCTTTCCTAGGATTTTAACCGAGGAGTCCAACAACAAAATCGATCTATAGCATTTCGGATCTCCTCTCTGCCCTTTTTTAAATATTGGCACAACTGTGGCTAAAGACCAGGTCTGAGGGAATCCCACTACGGCAGAGGCATAAAAAACTTTTGTTAAAATATTGGCCCAGAACAGCGGATTTGCCTTGAACATATCCGCTGGCACTCCATCGGGTCCCGGGGCCTTGCGTCCTGCTGTATCCTCTATAGCTCTAAGTACCTCAGTTATGTCAAAGCTCACAGGCTCCAAGGGGTTCTCAATAGCAGGGATTATGAAAGGTTCCAGCTCCCTATTACTATCATAAATATTTTCAAAATGGCGGAGCCAGTCCTCTTCTGAGATATTTAATTCCATTACGGAGTTTTGGTCACCTGAAAGTAAAGGAGTGTTAATAATTGACCAAAACTTAGCACTGTTTTTTAGGGTGGCTTTATCCATTAATTCTTCCCAGGCTTTACTCTTTAGTTCATTTTTGCGCAAATTAATGGCCAAAGTAAAATCCTTTCTTAATCGTGCGACTAGCACTTTGTCCCTTGGGCGCGTGTTGAGGGCTTTCTTGAGGTGATTGTGTGCTTTGCTACAATTTTTGTCAAACCAACCTTTCACCGATTTATGTTTGCCCCCCTGACCTATGGCTGTGAGGCAAGTGGACACAAACCTACAAACACCCTCGAAGGAAGATATAACCTCCTTACTCCCAGTTAACGGGTTTACTGCTGGGGTCATATTTTGGGATGGGAATAATAGCTGGGTGTCATTAAATAATGTGGGGCTTAGGCACGGGCCCTGTGGAACCCCCTTTGTGAGCTCCCTAGAGATGGAATAATGGGAGCCCAGGCGAACATTTTTAGAGCGGTTGGAAATAAAGCTTTTTAGCCATGATAGGGCCATTCCATCCACTCCTATCCCCTCCAGACGACTGATCAGGGTGTCATGAGACACCGTGTGGAAAGCAGCGGACAAATCTAATAGCACCAGAATCATAGAGCCTCCTCTATCCTGTGCCATCCGGATGGTATTGGTCACGGAGAGGAGAGCTGATTCTGTGCTATGATTTGGCCTGAACCCAGATTGGGAAGGGTCCAGGCCATCCGCTGCCTCAATTAATTTAGAGAGATGAGAGTTGACATGTCTCTCAGTCATCTTACTCAAGTGAGGTAGGAGGGATATAGGGCGTAGGTTGTTAAGGTCCGACCATGGTAACGCGGTGTTTTTGCAGATTGGGTTCACTACTGCCTTTTTCCAGTCATTAGGAATCTTTCCTTCTTTAAGAGAAAGATTAATCAGTGTTTTAAGGCTCGGAGATAATATGCTACCCAAAGGAGCTATCATTTTAGCAGGTAGTAGGTCTGTGGGTGAGCCTGATTTAATTAGGTTAAGTAGAGTGTTTACTTCAGTAAGGCTGATCTCTGGGATCGTAGTCAAAATAAGTCTAGTTATTCCGCTTTTAATTGACTCAGGGCTAGAGATGTTGGTAGTATCCCTATTGTTTGATGCCTTAGTGATTTTTTAGTAAATTAAATCAATTTTATTCTCAAAAAATACAGAGACCTCATCACATAAGTTTTGACTAAAATCATCTGGGCTTTCACAAGCTGTGGGCTTAACAAAGGATTGCAGGATGTTATAGAGTTCCCTAGTAGAATTTCCTGCCTCTGTTATTTGTAGATCAAGTTTATGTCTCCGGGCTTTTTTTATATTTTTAAAATAGTTAGATTGAGCCTCCAGGTAATGTGTTTTACTGATAAGAGTATGTGCTTTCCTCCATTTTTTCTCCAGACTCCTACATTTTTGTTTCTCAACTCTTAGTTCTTCTGTATACCATGTTTCTGTTTTAGTTTTAGCACATTTCTTGTGCAATTCTAACGGTGCAAGTAAACCAATGGCTTCCAGGAGTGCTTTATTGAACTTGGCTAAGCCTTGTTCGATGTTATCCTCTTCAGAGAAAGTGGGTTCTTTCCATATTTTCTGTAGTTCTTCTAGAGTAATTTTATGCCATTTCCGTTTCCATATAGCCGGAAGGGGTTTAGGGAGCAGTGGGTGTAGTGGTCTGACCAGCTAATAATAGTGGGAGGACAACATGTTATTTTGGGGCAATTGGTTAAAATTAAATCCAGTGTGTGGCCGCCCAAGTGTGTTGGGCCCTTATTCTGAGTTGTAAATCCCAAACTTACAACACTTTTTTCTTACAAACATGGTGCACAGCAGCCACGCAGGTGTACACAGGTGTAATCTGGCAAAGAAAACATTGACAAAGCTAAATAGTCTGCTGTGCAAGCCTGATGGAAAGAAAACAAGCATTGGAATAGCCAATAGGTCTCACCTTTGGGACCTTAAAAGTGTTTAACCATGCAACACTTGATGTTGTTGCACCAAGGATATTGTGCTGGATAACTAAACACTTATAAGATCTCAAAGGCGAGACCTATTGGCAGGTGTTATGGCCTGTTGGACCAGTTTTTGCTGTTCATTTACCTGATACGACCAAAAACATTGCATGCAGTGCCTCACGCCTTGCAAAACACCGAAGCAGCGTGCTTCACAAGTATGTGGGTTATTGGTGGCCACTATTATTTTGGTGTTTGGGCATAGATTTTGTCCAAGTCCGATAGCTATCATGGTCTCCATGCAAAACTGAGCTGAGTGCCCCCTCTACCCTACCTTCATCCACCTCTTATTAAGGTTACTGGTACATTTGTGCAACAACAGGCACACGACTGAGGAAAAAAATATATTTTCACGTATATTCTGTAGCAAAACGGAATAAGAAAAATTCAAATTAAGATTAAAAATAGAACATCTGCACATTTGTCAAATGCCTGTATGTATGTATGTGCCTAACACAAATGAACGTGTCCACATGTAATGCAACTGTTGCTATGTAAGGCGCTCTGATACCCGATTCGGGTCAAGATCGCGCTATATAAAACTCTATAAAAAAAAAAGTCACGGTTGTATCCAAGAACTACAATTGTTATAATTTGTTTTAAGTGTGGTGCATGCACACACGCAGTGCTGTACTTGGGGCTTACTCAGCTGCACAGCACATTGCACTTTTACAGAAAACGCTGTTACTGTGGCCAGTGCTACCTTGTGTATGCACTTAGTGCTGTGCAGTTCACTATTGCACGTGGCTTACACTATATGTGTTGTTGCATGTATGAAGCAGTCTTTATACCTGATGTACATCATACAGTAACGTTAATGGGAAGTCGGCCCCACAGACTGGGCACTTGGTGTGTGTAGTACTGTGCACACCAGGATACCATATGACCAGTGCTTAAAATGGAAAAATAAAAGTGCAGTTACTCTGTAGCAGAGTAACTGCTTCTTTCTGAGAAGTGCCGGTACTCTCCAAATAAAGGTATTGCATTTCTCTCGAGAAGTGCTGGTATTCTCCTCTTCAAAATAAACAAGCATTGGCCTAGCCAATAGGTCTCGCCTTGGGAACTTGTAAGTAAAAAAAAAAAACTGAAGTATAAGACCACGTTTTAAAATTTACTTTGTGTTTAGGATGCAGTAAATGTCCCAAAGGCGAGACCTATTGGCTATGCCAATGCTTGTTTTTAAATGGTGTAAATCCGTTCAGTAGTGTTGAGAAATTAAAAAAATAAGAGTTACATTGAAAATTTCCCATAGGAAACTTTAGGCAAGGCTACAGCCAAAACTACTGAACAGAATTACCTCAAATTTGGCCAAAAAGTAGTGCTTGGTTCAGAAAGCAACCTTTTTTTTAAATAGTGTAAAGCCGTTCAATAGTTGCTGAGAAAAAAAAAAGTTTCGATATCTAGGGCAGCGGTGGATTCGCGAACCCTCCAGAGCACTCTAAAACAAGAAGTGTTGGCAGCCGTCTTGTGACTCGGTAGTCACCAGAAAACAGAGAAACAAAGATATAAAACAAGAAAAGGGGCAGGGTAGAAATAGAAGGAACCAAAGGGCCAAAAAAGCATTACAAAAAAAAAATGGTCGCAATTCACGCTGGGGGATGGGGGGGGGGACGAATCCAGCCGAATTTTTTTTTACATTGAAGCGTGGGTTCCCACGTTTCATTTGATTGAGGCCCCCAGGTGGGCTAGGTCCCAGGGGCATTTCTTAAAAAATAATAGCGGGGGCCCGCTACGGTCCCCCCAGCCCCAGGCACCGCCACCTACCCGGAACTGTAAAAAAAAAAACAGGGGTTCCGATTTCCCCCCATGCTGCCCCAGGGACCGCCACCTTCCCGGGGCCTTGAAAATAAACCATGGGGGCTCGGACCCCTCCACACGCCCCGGGGACCACCACCTCCCCGGGGCTTTACACATATTGGAAGGAGGGCCACGTGGCCCCCCTCCTGGAGCCCGTGATGGCACTGCTCTGTCTTCCAAAATCCAAAGCCTATTGCTTTTCCACACGGGGAGCTGCATGTCAGCAGCTCCCCATGTGGGAAAGCAATGCCGGCTCCCTCAAGAGGTGGGGAGCCAGTGGGGTTGTGGGGGCATTGGTGCTCCCTCCTCTGTTCCCAACAGATAGGGCCATCCCCGTTACCAAGTGGCCCCCTCCTCAAAAAAAATATTAAATAAATAAAGGCCAGCCCCCAGGGGAAGGAGTCCCCGGGGCCAATAGAGGCCTCAGGAGGGGGGCCACGCTGCCCCCCTCCTTAAAGAAAATATATATATGTGGCCATGCCCTGAGAGATGTGGTCCTCGGGGCCAGCATTGGCCATGGGACAGTTTTTATTTTTTTTAATAATGAACATGTGGTCATGCTTCGGGAGATGGGGTCCCCGAGGCGAATGTAAATTAGTGAAAGTGGATGTTTAAAAAAAGAAAAGAAAAATGGAGTTGCCACTCTAGCACGGCTCTCAGCACATCCCCTGTGTGAAAGGAGGGGGTGCGCGGCTCTCAGCATAGCCCCCCATGTGAGCATGATGGGTGTGAGGCTCTCAGTAAGGCCCCCCGTGTGAACGCAATGGGTGCGTGGATTTAAGTCTCTTTGGGTGCGCAATTCCAAGCTAAAAATATATATATATTTAAAATATATATATATATGTTGGGTTATTAAGTGGCTATAAAAAGAGCCCTCGTGTTTATTGGGAGATTTTTCCAGCTACATGTAAGTGCTGATGCAGAGCCATAGGTTATTAAGAAGGACTCTGTTTCACTTATCACTCCTGTATTTATTTATTTTTATTTATTTATTTCATTTGTAAAGTGCTCTATCACCTGACGGTATCCTGGCACTGAGAAACTCGGAGTACACGGCAGAGGACAGACAACAGAGAGGCACGGGCAACTAGTACAGAACAGTATAGCAGCTAAACTTTAGGAAATAGCAGGGTTTTTAACCTTCTTCTAAAAGTCAGAAGATCACTTATCTGTCTTAATTCCAAAGGAAGTCCGTTCCAAAGTCTTGCCGCAGCAACCGTAAAAGTTCTGCCACCTGTTCTGACTTTTCCAAACCTAGCTACCTTAACCAAACTAGCTGAGGCGGAACGAAGTCTCTAGCTGGAACATACCACTCAAATTTCCTCTGTAGCACGACCGGGCACATCCCATGCAGAGCTCTAAACACAAGACAAAGGGACTTGAACTTAACTCTCTGTCCCACCGGAATCCAGTGTAGTTCTGCAAGGGCCCTGGAGGATGAGGACCGTCTCGGCCAGCCCAAAGCAAGTTTAGCTGCGGTAGACTGAATTCTCAAAAGTCTGTCCAAAAGGGACTTGGGAGATTCAAGCAAAAGGGCATTATAATATTCCAGTCTACTCAAGATTGTACTCTGTACAACTAGTGCCCGAGCTTGAGGAGATAGTAAAGGAAGAATTTTACGTAGTGACCTAATGATCACCAAGCAACTTCCCACCGTTCTGGTGAATTGGGCCTCCATGGTCAGCTTGTTGTTCAACATAATGCCCAAGTTGCGAACCTTCTCCACTGGTCTCACTGCAATTAACATGTCACTAGGCCAAAAGTTACTAGGCAGCGCTGAGGGAACCCTATCCACAGAGCAGAAGAGAACCTCCGTCTTACCGGCATTAAATTGCAATGAGTTATCTTTCAACCATTGAGCCGTGTTACGCAAGCAGCAATGAAACTCCTCAATAGAGGTAAATTGTTCACCCTCCAGTGAAAAGATGAGCTGCGTGTCGTCGGCGTAGTTTGTAATGTTAATCCCATGCTCTTTAAGGACCGCAATCAAAGGTTTCATATATATGTTGAGTATCGGGCTAATAGCCGAGCCCTGAGGTACCTCATGAGTGATGTTAATCTGTTCAAACCGATATGGAGGAAGGGACACCGCCTGCGTTCGACCCGTAAGAAAAGAGTGGAACCATTGCAAGGCGCGACCCTTCACCCCCACCTTCTCCAGCCTGCCCAGCAGAGTTCCATGGTTGACCATGTCGAACACGGCAGACAGGTCAAGTAGTAAAGAACCGCTGCCTGATTCCTGTCTGCCCGCGACCGAAGTTCATCCATCACGGTAACCAGGGCCGACTCTGTACCATGGGCAGGTCGAAAGCCGAACTGAACCTCCTCCAACAATTTGTGCTGCTCCAGATAATTGGAGAGGGTCGTACTGACCACTTTCTCTGTAATCTTGGCCGGAAAGGGTAGAAGGGAGATCGGCCTATAATTTTTGGGACCTTCTGGATCCAAGGAGGCCTTTTTAAGCAGGGGAGTTACCAAAGCTTGTTTCCACTGCAGCGGCACTACACCGCTATTAAGGGACTGATTACAAATTCGCCTAAGCGTAGGAAACAGCTCTGTCTCAAAGGTTTTCCAAATTTTATGAGGAACGGGATCTAAGGGGGAGCCAGATGAAATGCCCTTAGCTATTTTGCAGAATTCCTCCATGGTCAGAGGCCCAAACCCGGTTAAAGCATTTTCTCTATTAATATCTAGATGGTCGATAAGAGTGTTCTTTACCTCTTTCTCCACATTGCCACTGCCCACAGAGTCAGAGGTGACAGGCATCAGAAGCTCATTCTCCTCCCCTAACTCGTCAATAATAGCTTTGATATTAAGATGAAAAAAGTTAGCTAGGTTGTTACACAATTCCTGGGAGGGAAGTACATTCCGGGTTGGTAAGATTCTTTAGAATATTAAAAATACTTTTAGAAGCATTGGGGGCATTAAGGATCATATTTGAAAAGTATTCTGCCTTAACTCTGATTATCTCCTTTTTATAACCCACAATCTTGGATTTCCATGTTTGTTTATCCAAATCAGCATAGTTCCTTCTCTGTTTTTTCTCTGCCCGCTTACAATCCAGTTTCATGGTTTTTAAAATGTAATTGAAGCAAGGCTCCGAGAGCCTACCTCTAGTTCTGTGCTTTTTCATCGGAGCCACAGCATCCAAGTCTGCCGCGATCTTTACGCAGAGAGCGGAATAGTTCTTGCCTACTGAATTCGTAGCTGAAAAACAGTTATCTACCGCAAACAGCAGGACTGAGCCTCGCTTACGTAAGAGCCCCTTCCAGTCACGACCAACATAATTCTTTCTAACCCCACTCATACGAAGGTTCTTTTTGACCATGTCCACTGCAAATTTAATTAGAAAATGGTCCGACCAAACCAAAGGTAAGAGTTCCGTGATAGTAAGAAGATGCTCTTCAGAGAAAATCAAATCAAGTATATGGCCTCCCTTATGGGTTGCTTCAAACACCTGCTGAAAAAGGCTAAGGCCCTCGCACGACTGGAAAATATTAAAATAACCTGAATTAAGGGGACCATTCATCCAAAGGTTAAAATCTCTCTGATGAACAGCAACCATGTTCGTGAAGGTCTCCAGTAGAAGCTGCTGTTGCAGACCTGTGAAGACCCCAGGGGGTCTATAGCATATAATCCCTGTTAGCACATACGCCATTACATTTTTAATGGCAAATCCTAAAAGATCTGTTCCTTCAATCTCATCAATATCGATGGTGACCAGATCCCAGGAGTCCTTATAAATGACCCCAATAACCCCCCTCTCCCACTATGTCTAGGCTTGTGACAGAATTTATAACCGGGTGGACAAGCCACAGCCAAGTCAACCTCACAGTCCGAGCGAGTCCACGTTTCCGTTAAAAACAAAATCTCCAGGCCATGATGTTCCAACAGCAGTTGAATTTCCACACCATGTGTCAGGAGCTAGTGGGGTACAGAGCACGAGACCAGAGTAGTGATCTTGTTAAGGGTTTTTTATTATTGTAAATGAAGCCCAATGTTGCACCACACTACAGATCCGGGCTGTCAAGTTCTCTTCTTCTGAGGGGATTCTCTTGGGTCTTGGAGCCTCAAGGGGCGGTCTTGGTCCTTGGCACCTAGGGGTTTTTTCCCGGTTCTCGGAGCCTCAGGGAAAAGAAAAACAACCGGGGAATTAATGCTCTATTCAGCTTTCAGTATTGTGCTACCATTACCAAGAGGAGGGGAATGTGCAAGGCTCACCTCGGACGTGCCCGACCTTCTACCTCACCAACGTTTATCTCCCCCCTCCCCACACACCCCACCAAAATGCCCCTTTCCACCGCACTTGCCTTGGCCTGTGGCCCGCCTCTCGGACCACAGCAGTGGGACCCGTGGCTTCTTCTCCCTCCAGCCCATAGGGTTTGGAAGCAGTGTCTGGAACGCTGGTCTGCTCTACTCTCAGCACGCTCTCCCCTCTTCGGTCCTCCGCCTCTGCCTTTCTCCACATGCTCTCCTCTCTTCGTCCTCCGCCTCCCTCAGCACGCTCTCCTCTCTTCGGTACTCCACCTCCCTCAGCAGGCTCTCCTCTCTCCGGTCCTCCGCCTTTCTCCACACGCTCTCCTCTCTTCGGTCCTCCGCCTCCGCCTTTCTCCGCACGCTCTCCTCTCTTCGGTCCTCCGCCTCCAGGTGCTCCGCTACCTCCTCTCCGTCCCCGTACTCCGTCCCCGTCCGTTCAAAACCTCCGCTTTTCTCCTCCCGGCTTCCGCTTGTTGACGTGACTCATCCCCCTTCAGCTGGTCAGCCTCTAGAGCGCTGATACACACTTCCTGGTTCCGATTTGGTGGCAACCAGGAAGTCGGGTGATGTTCCTGCTCACGTGACTCCTCCTCCTCACACATCTCCCTCCTTAAGAACGGATGGGGTGGCCACTTGGGGTAGGGATATCGGGACAAGTAGTCCGCGCAGACCTGTTTGGAACCAGGAACATGCAGGGTCTGAAACGAAAAGGGTTGTAGGGACATGAACCATCGAAGAATGCGTTGGTTTGTATCTTTGTTTCGTGCTAACCAAGTGAGAGGTGCATGGTCAGTCAGTAAAGTGAATGAATGCCCTAAAAGGTAGTATTGCAAAGCCTCAACTGCCCATTTGATAGCCAGGCATTCTTTTTCAAATGTGGAGTAATGCAGTTCTCTGGGAAACAATTTCCTGCTGATGAACAAAACGGGTATCAGTTCCCCGTTAGGAACAGGTTGTTGAAGTACAGCCCCTAGGCCGACTCCAGAAGCATCAGTTTGTAGCACAAAGTGTTTTTGGAAATTAGGGCAACGTGGGATGGGGGCGGAGCATATCGCAGTTTTAAGGGTTTGGAAGCTCTCTTCGTGTCTTGGTCCCCATGTTTTAATACGTTAGGCTGGTTGTTAGCTAGTAGGTCAGTAAGAGGGCCTGCCAGAGTGGAGAAGTGTGGGATGAAGCGTCTGTAATAGCCGATAATCCCTAGAAAGGACCTAACATCCTTTTTGGTCTTGGGACTAGGAATCGCTTTTACTGCTTCTACTTTACTCATCTGTGGTTTTAGATGGCCTCCTTGAATAGTGTATCCTAAGTAGTGGATAGAATCAGTAGCCAACATTGACTTTTTTGGATTGATTTTCAGGCCCGCGTTCTGTATTGCGGAGAATATCTCGAAGAGATGGTTTAAGTGGTCCTCCCAGGTTTCACTGAATATAACGATATCATCGAGATATGCGGCTGCATAATCTCGGTGTGGTTGAAAAAGGCGGTCCATGAGCCTCTGAAATGTAGCGGGGGCCCCGTGTAGGCCAAAGGGCAACACTCAGAATTGATAGAGGCGGAGGGGGTCGAAAAGGCTGTCTTTTCTTTGGCCTGTGGGGACCTAGGTATTTGCCAATAACCCTTTGTTAAGTCGAGAGTTGTCATGTAGGTAGCGGCCTCTAAGTTTTCTAACAACTCATCGACCCTTGGCATTGGGTAGGAATTAAACTTGGTGACATTATTGACCTGTCTAAAGTCAATACAAAATCGTAGGCTTCCATCGGGCTTTGGCACTATTACTATGGGTGAGCACCAGTTGCTAGTGGAGGGTTCTATGATGTTGGCCTGCAGCATGGCAGACACTTCCTTCTCTACTGCCTCCCTCCTGGCCTCAGGTATACAATAGGGTTTCTGCTTGACAATGGTATCGTTTAGAACGATGATATCATGTTGTACTATTGAAGTGAGTACATTTCTTTATTGTTCGGTTAATTAAAACCATTACAATTTGTGACATGCTACAGCATTTAAAACAGAATTCTTAAAATATTAGCGAGGAAATAAATAGGAAAAGGAAAAGGAAGGAGTTAAAAGAAGGGTTTACATTATAAAAGGTTTGCGATACAAAGAGTCCCACAAGTCGTAGCAGGATTTGCTATAAGACAGATTTATCTATCAACAGTGATCTTAAGTCTCGATGGGGGTCCGGCAAGCGGCAGCGTGTCTTGTTTTCTCCGCAAAGCTGTCCAGGAATTTTACTAGTCTGCAGATCAATTGGGCGTCCGCTGAGCATAAGGCCTTGACTATCACAGACCGGCAGGTACGGACTCCTAGCTCGTTGAGTTTGTCCTTGAGCCAGTAACGCCGTCCGTAGTGCATAGCTGGGCAGATGCAGACTATGTGTGTGAAGTCTTGGTTAACTGCACCCCAGAGATCGCATTCAGTTGTTACTTGTGGTCTCCATCTAGGTTGGTCTAGTCGTGTGGGTAAAATGCCCAGCCTTAAATGGAGGAATTTGCGTTTAAGGTTCAACGAGAATGCCGTGTCTAGATAAGGGGCTGGCGCTGGTGCTGGCTTTGTGTACGATTTAATAGTCATCCAGGCGTGGGACCGGGTACTGAAAATTATTTTGTCATTGAGGAAAGAATGCTTCTTGGCAGTCCTTTTGACTACCTGGTTAAATGAAGGGGCTGGGAGTTTTGTTTCCCACAATGCGCCGAGCTCAGTTTCCTCTAGTGAGAGATTTAAATATTTTGAGTACTCAGAGTTCGGGCTTGTCTGGATCGCTCCCCAAAGTGCATCATTCATTTTATTCTCCTTGTTCCTCCAGACGTGGTACCAAAATTTGATGACCTCATACTTTTTCAGTAAGACTTGAGATTGTAGACCAAATTCAAGTCTGACTTGTGCTGGGGGAAGAGTTGTTCGGTAAGAAGAATACCCGCTTATAAACTTTAGTTTGTATTTTCTCCAGGAGGGTGGCACTTTTCCCATGGTGCAAAATGCTCCCGTACGCTATTGTAGGCAGTAGTTTGGCTTTCATTACAATTAGCAGGGGGGAGACTAGAGTGCCCTTTAGCTCAGCTGCCAAGTTGGTGAAGGCATGCAATAATGCTGCCCCCCTTTCTTTCCATGGCTTTGAAGTGCACCATAAAATTTAAATGCTTGTCTAGGTGTACCCCCAGGTATCTATAGTCATTGACGGATTCCAGCTGGTCGTTGTTTATTTGAAAAATTGGCGGGTTTTTGCGTCGGCGTGATATGAGCATTGTCTTTGTTTTCTTAATGTTTATGGTTAGCATGTTCCTTTTTGTATAAGCAGACAAGTCGTCTAACAGACGTTGGAGGCCGATTCTTGCCTGACTCAGGAGTACCACATCGTCCGCATACGATAAGTGCGTTAGGCGAAGAGTGCCTAACTTGGGAGGATGTGCGTTAACCTTATCTAGACTTTCTGCCAAATCGCTCATAAATAAGTTAAATAGGTGTGGGGCCAAGACGCATCCTTGCTTTAGTCCGTCATTGGTGTAGATCTTCCTAGTCAGATGTCGTCCATTGTCGACTTTTACCTGCATCCAGGTTTCAGTGTAAAGGTTAACAATGGGCGAGAGAATTGAGTCCGGTAGGCCCTGGTGCTTTAATTTCGCCCTAAGCATTTGCCTGTTGACGCGGTCAAATGCCGCTTTAAAGTCCACAAAACAGGTATGGAGATCGTGGGAGTTCTGTAGGCTTTTCTCAGCAATAAGGCATAGGGCCATAGCGTTCGTTGTTGTACCCATGCCGCGCCGGAAGCCGGTTTGGTTCAATGGTATTTTGCTGTTCGTTTCTGACCATTCAGTCAGGTCCTCAAGTATCCGTGATGCATAATATTTTGATTCTGCGTCGAGGAGAGCAATCAGGCGATAGTTATTTGGATCCTTGCGCTCGCTACCTTAATAGATTGGGGATATAATAGCTCCCCTCCAGCTCTCAGGAATACTGCCTGTGTTGATTACTGTTCGAAACAGTGAGCTGAATTTGCTAGCCCAATACTGCGGGTCAGTTTTGTAGATGGCTTGCGGAACTCCATTTGGGCCTGGGGCGCTGTCTTGCCTGCTTTTCCCAATTATTTTTAAGATACTTTGTTCGCCATCATGCCTGGGCCGTGAAGCTATTGGACCATTTGCCTTTGTACTGGTCCTTTGATGGGTTGAAGAGGTGACTTCCCGAACTGTGTTGTCTGTTGCTTCGGGGGGCAAGATGGTAACTGCACTCTTGTTGTTAATTGAGAATGTGTCCGTTAGATGTTGGGACCATTGGGATTCGGTTATGCAGGCCATGCCTATTGATTGGGCTGTCCGGTTTACAGAGTTAATTTGCAGCCAGAAGGCCCGCGAGTCGGCATTCTTGATGTTATGCAATAACTTGGACCAGAACTCATTTTGGAGGGTTTGTTTTTCGGTATGAATTTCTTGTATTGGGTCCTGACCTTGCGTACGGCTGTCCAAACACTAGCGTTTTTTGTGTGTTTGCGTGCCTGACGTATGAGTTTTTTCAGGTGTCTCTTTAAAGGTAGTGCTCATCTGTTGAATTGGTTCCTAAACTTAGCAGTGGATCTTGTTACGTTGCTTAAGTTGGCCCTGGGGAGCTGAATCAAGTATTTATTCTAGATGATCGGGCTCAGGACATTCTCGGTCAGAAGGTCTTCTAATAGTTTTTTAGCGTCATTAGCTACTTGTGGGAGGGATTCACTTGCCCACTTGAGTCGCTTCAAGTTAGTCGTCGTAAGGTTGCCTGGTAGCGTAGGAGCTAGTTCGAGTTCGGGTATTTCAGTTGCGATCACAAGATGTTGTTTGGAGTGATCGCTATCCAGAGAACAGATGATGTGGAAGCTTTGCATTTGGCTGAACAGGGGGTACGGTAACAAATGTATAATCCAGTACCGAACAGGATTTGTGGCCGATGTAGGTCATTGAAGGGGGGTTATCTTGATTGGTTCTTCCATTTAGTGCTCGGAGACCGAGGATTTCGAGGTCCCACATGAGTTGTTTACCCTCCTTGTCCTTTTTCACTACTTGAGGAATTGCTTGCGGCAGGACGTTCCAGACTTCATTTGCGGCATTGATGTTAACTTCGTCCTCCGGTGCTTGTAGGAGGTTTGCGTTGAAGTCGCCCGTGAGGATTATCTCCCAGTCTGGGTGTTCTAAACGCATGTTGGTGATTACCAGGGTAATACGTTGGAATAGTAATTTTTTGGAAGATTTTTTTGGGTTTGCATATATGTTCATTAGAATTAGGGTTCTGGTTATGGCCGTTGTTATACTCTTTATTTTTAAGATTTGCATGTCCGCAGTTGAGTCTGGGGATTGGGTTGCTCTGACATTTAAAGATGTTGATATGTTGATATGTGCCCCCGCGGGCACGCCCAAAGTGCTGGAGGCGGGTCGCGCTTACATGATAGCCCAAGCGGCCAGGTATGTCAATTGGGTCGATTTGCCACGTTTCCTGTAAGGCTATAATTGCGTAGGAATCCCAATTGGCAGCTTTGCCATTTTTGTTCATGATGTGTTTAGCACCCGCAATATTCCAAGACAGAATGTTTATGACGTGGCTTGCAGTATTAGTTGACTTGCTGGGCTTTCAATTAGGAAGTAGCAATTGCGACTGAGGATGCTCGTGATCTGCTGCTCCAGCTCCCCTTGCTCCTTGTAGGACCGAATGCGTTGGTACACTCCTTGATGGTAAGTTTACGCTCTTGGTCTGCCTTTTCAGGAGAGGAGATGGGTCCGCTGCCTTAACTATTTCCTTCAAGAGGATTCCCCATTCGTTAAATTTAGTCATTTCAGAGAGGATGTGGGTTACCATTCCAGCCTCCCTCCATGTCGTAACTGTACATTCTTTTTTTGGATCATCCTCCGATGTTGTGAACTCAACCGACAGGAGGTCTGCTGAGGTGAGGTAACCAAGACTAGGGATGGCTGAGGTTAGACGGAGCATGTTCCCACGGTTTAGGTGATCTTGCGGACCTTGTTGTTCAAATTCGGGAACACAAAGAAGTTTCCCTGTATTGGGGGCACCCTCCTTTGCCATTGGAAAATTGTCACCAAATTTTACAATTTGGCAAAGGTGCGTTTGGTTCCAAGACCCTAAAACTTTCATGTTGCTAGAGTTGCGATTTCCAGGGGGAGGTTGCACACTATGCAAGGGACCCTTGTGTGGTACGATTGGTAGATTCTCTTTTCGTACTTTACTTGTCATTTGCCTCATTACTGGCGGGGACTCTTTTGCATCGAACGAGTTCTCCGGGTGGCGACTACTCCCTGCTTTCCTACTGGTTTCCGGGTTGGGGCCCTTGTAGTCAGTTTGGAAGGTTATTCTAATGAGGTCAAGGTTTTCCCTAGTCGTGACTGTTGCCGAGCGTCTATCGGGGTCAGTGACCAGACTGGGGATGGTGATTGAGGATGGGGGTGCTGTGTCGTTAATGATTGTCATTTCCACAACCTGGCTGTTGACTCCTTTTTTCCATGGTTTTCGTTTATTAGTTCTTTCCCAGTTGTTGTGGGATGCTTGCTCCGGTTCTGTATACTTAATATCGGTTTAGGGGAAAGATCGAGTTTTCCCAATGTGGGTTGACTGATTACTAGCGGCTTGTTTGAATAGCCGTTAATAAAGTCATCTTGATCGATGGAAATGCTTGGTTCCGTTTGGTCGCGGAGTTCTGCACCCACTGGATGCCCTCTGCACAGGGCTTTTGCAGGAGTGACCTCCTGTAGGTGGAGTGATTTATTTGGCGAGATTTTACGCTGTTGCTTATTGGATGGATCTGTTCTCACTGTTCGAGCCTTTGTTTTTGATAGTGTCGTCGGGTACTTGGTTTTTCTGTCTTTGGGTGTCGCCATCTGGGTTGAGTCGGTCGTTGTGACACTCTTGTTTTTAGCTTTGACTTGTGTGAAGATAGGGAAAAGTGATGACGTCTGCTTGTGCTCAAGTTCACTACTTGGGCGTTGATTTCTATTTTTTCTGGCCCATTTTTTCTGGCTTTTGGTTAATTTTGTTCCGTTCTCTGCTTCTGGTGGTTGGATCGTGGTAACAGGTTTAGCACTGTTCTGTTGAGTGGTCAAGGCTATATCAGATTTTGAAATAATGCTCAGGTTGGTGTGTATATCGTTACCTTCTGCCGGCTGTTGGTGGGGAACGGTTATGTTTACTGCCTCTAGAGTCATAGATTTGCGGGTGTTGCTTGTTTGAATAGCATTGTCGTCAAAGGAAATCAAATCGTCGTTCAGTTGAATGCTAGTGGCAGTTGAATTGGTCTGCTTACATTCCTGCAGAATGTCTTTCAAGATGAGTGGCAAATCCTGGAGTTTTTCCAGTATTGGATGGCAGGTGCAGGAGTGTACTGGCAGACTTGAGCCAATTTGTTCCGTTAAGATGTTAAAGGAGCCAGCCATTTTGTCAAGTTTTTTATTTATGCAGGCTATGTGTTCGGCCATTGATCCCATTAAATATATTTGTACGTCAAGCTTGTCCGACTGCATGTTTAAAGTTTTTATCGATGTCTCCAGTATGCATCCCAGTGCTTTGTGTACCGTGATTATTGATTCTAAGTTGATTTTGGTGTCCGGCTCGACGTCTAATTGCGTACTTTGTTCATTGTTGTTGTTAGGAGTGGTTGCCGGCTCCAGTGTGAACTGGTCGCTGGATAATATGCTGTCAATCTGTTCTTGAAATGATTTTTGTTTGATGTTGGAATTTCTTTCGGTGGTTACTTTATCAGGTGTCAGAGAGCTTGAGATCTCTAATATGGACACTTCCTTTGCATTCCCCTTATCCTTACCACAGTTAATTGAATGAGTGAAACGTTCGTTCCCTTGTCCAGGTTTTGTTGTGCTGAGGATCTTTGCCGAACTGTTGGTCAAAGGGCCTATGATTGGCGAAATGGGAAGGATATCAGGTTGTGAGTCATGGATTGTTATGACTAGGTCCTCCAGCGCTGCAAGCAATAATTTGTCACTTGTATTCGGTTGATCCGTAGTACTTTGAGTTGTGTTAATGGATAGGCGATCCCTGTATCTTATGAACTTGTCGTTGGTAATTGTTGTGACAGTTTCTGTTTTCCGAACCAGGTGTGAGTCTTTTGATTTGGCGGTTTTCAAATCTAGGCTTTTATTTGAACGTAAAACCGGTCTGGGAGTTGAGTGATTATTTAGGTGAGCTTTGTCCAATGAGTCACGTTGGTTGTTATTAATAGGACTGTCACTTTTACTGCCTGATCGCTGGTTTCTAGGCGTAATTGAGTTTGGTTCGCTAGCGTTTAGTAGTACGTTGTTTATTAGGCCTTCAGGCGTAATGTCTGGGACTGGGCTTAGAGCTCGTGTTGCTGATGGATGTTCCTCTGCGTCAACTCGTACTGGGAGTTTATGCGTATTGCTGTCCCTGTGAACTTGGGCTTGACATTGCATGGTGTGTTTTGTTTGATTGTGAGCTTCTTCTGTATAGTTGTAATTCATCTCAATTCCGTTTGACGTTGTGGATGTGAGTGATTGGGTTAATCGATCTCCTGATAATTCCTTTGTCTCCGTTGTTGTGCTACAGATATTTGGAGTCATCGGCTTCTGTAGGCCGGTTAGGCTCGCCAGCGTTGAGTAAATTACTGACATCGGATCTTTCATAAAAGTGAACTTCCCCAAGGGTTTCGCTGCTCCAAAGATCGAATAGATGGGAGGTATTAGACTAGGGGGTTGGTCGGATGGCTGGATCTGCGCAGGCAAATTTGTCTTGGCCTTGGTCTTCTTCCTAATTTTCCTGGGAGAGTTTACTCTCGGCCTCCCTGATCTCATTTAACCCCACAGGTGGACCCGGGTGGATAACTTTGTCGTTCTTATAGGTTAGGGCTGTTGTTCGTGTTTTCGTGTTTTCGTACTCTCTCCCCGCTGAGAGTGGTGGTGACTTTGGCAGCAGGGGCGGCATTCAGATCGCATGCAGGGGTGTTGTTATCACAGCGCTTCCTGTTGGATCCAGCGCTCACACTACCTGCAGCCTGGAGCCACAGCGACTGATGAAACAGCAGTTAGTCGCATACAGGAGTGTTGATATCACAGCGCTTCCTGTTGTGTCCAGCGCTCACACTACCTGGTGCCTGCAGCCGCGGCGACTGAAAGAACAGCAGTTGGAATGTATGCAAGGGAGTATGTGGAAGTGTTGTTGTCACAGAGCTATCCTTTCGCATCCGTGGGCGTTCAGCTCTCACACTTCTTACACTTCTTGCGGTCGCTTGCCGCTGGCCCACTGGCCCACTCACTCTTTGGGTCACACTCCGGGTCGAGGATAGATAAGATGGATAGGTTGCCTATGATGGTTCGGTGGTTGACTAGGTGCGTAGATAGATGATTGCAGGAATCACAGTTGAGCTTGTTGTTGATGTTAAGTGTCCTGCGATTATGGGCCGCTGTTGATGCTCTGCTGGACAGTTGGTGGGCCACTTATCTGCTTATCCTCTTGGCAGCAACTGGGGCACAATTGGGGCGCAAACTCCCAGTGGCACACTGCCCCTGGGGCCTCACCCCAAGTTACTGGCCCCTGCCTGACCACTGCACGGGGTGTCGCTGAATTATGCCGCTGGATTGTGCAGCCGCACCCCCCAACTGAGCAGACTGGGCAGACTTAGGGGCAGACTTAGAGGCTGGGAAGCCAGGTCCTCACTCGCACCACGCCACACCCAGCTGCACCCGCTCTCTCCCCAACCTGAACCCTAAGTCCTGAGCCCGAGGCTGAGTCTGAGTCCGAGTGCAAACAGGCGGCCAAGGAGCGGCAGCCAGCAGCCGAAAGTAGAGGTGGTGCGGTTGTTTCCCGTAGGTTCCCCTCCGCCGATCTCCTACCTGTCGGGGGCCCTGGACGGCCGTGGTGCTGTGGTGCCATGAGCGGGCCGATTGATCCTTGCCGGCGCGGCGAAAGTTGCGGCAAAGTTTTGCAATTGCCGGTTGGCGTTGGCGTCCTCTGACCGTTGGGGCTCCGCACGGACCTCTCGCTCTCTCTCTCCTCTGCAGCTCCCTGCTCACTACTGGCCTCTGCTGCCGAGGGAGGTCGCCAAATGACGCCCGGGCAGCGCCGAGGTCTGTGCTCCTTCCACAGCTCGAGTGGATGACCAGTAGCTGAAGCTTTGAGCAAGATAACAACAATATGAATCTCTAAATTGGACCCAGGCAACTGATATGTAGCAATAATTCTTTACGCTATTGAAGTGAGTCCGGAGTTGGAGGAGAAGAGACCAGGAACTTGGGTGAGTTTGGCTTTTAGTTGGGCTCGTTGGGTTGGATTTGTCACCTCTCCTATGGGGACATCCTCCGTATAGTATGCTTCAGTGAGGAGCACAGGAATACTCAAGGGTTTCTGTGTAGTCACCAGAAGGGAAGACTGACCCTCTCCTGTCTTTTCAGGGGGTTCTACCCATTTTTTTAGGAGGTTCACATGATATATCTGTTTTCCGCCTGGATGCATGGGTTGAAGTACGCTATATGTAACAGGGGTTATCTGTTTTTCTATAGTGTAAGGCCCCTGCCACTTGGACAACAACTTATTGTCGGACGAGGGAAGGAGTAGGGGTACTCTATCCCCTGGTTGGAAAGTTCTTAGCTGACAGTTACGGTCATAAAGGCGTTTCTGAGAGGTTTGGGCGGTTTCCATATGGTCATGGACCATACCCCATATGCGAGAAATAGAATTCTTCAGATCTGCCGCATACTGAGGAAATGGTTTACCCTCCTCTTCTTCCTCCCACTGTTCAGCTGCCATATCCAACAATGTTCGGGGTCTTCGCCCGAACAGGATCTCAAAGGGGGAATACCCCGCAGATTTTTGTTCGTGGGTCCTTATGGCAATCAGTATAAGGGGTAGTTGTTGGTCCCAGTTTCTTCCTGTGTCTGAGATAACCTTGCGGAGCATATTCTTTATGGTTTTGTTATATCTCTCCACATTGCCATCCGTTTGTGGATGATAGACAGAAGTCCGTATCTGTCTGATGCCGAGGATCTTGCATATGTGGGACATCAGACGGGACATAAAGGGAGTCCCCTGATCAGTGAGGATTTCCTCAGGGAATCCAACTCGGGAGAACAAAGTAATCATGGCTCTAGCTATTACCGGAGTAGTCATGGAGGACAGAGGAAATGCTTCAGGATATCTACTGGCATAGTCGATAACCACTAGCAGATACTTATGACCTCGAGCTGAGGGAGTCAAAGGTCCAACGAGATCCATGCCCACCCTTTTGAATGGTACGTCGATGATGGAGAGAGGGTATAGGGGAGCTTTTTTTATTCCAGCAGGATTGGAGTATTGGCACCGAGGGCATGCACCACAATATTTGGCCACATCTCTATAAACGCCGGGCCAATAAAACTTGTTTAACAGATATGTGAGAGTCTATTCTTTGCCATAATGTCCTCCCCAGTATAATTATGGGCAAGCTCCAACACATGGCTATGAAAAGACAGGGGCACAAGGAGCTGGGTTGTTAATGTATCACATTTTTTGTAGCCCTATACAACAGTCCTCGTTGTACAAAAAAATAGGGTCCTACCTTGTTGTTGTCCTGTTCTTGTACTTGTTCCCAGGCGTGCAGTAAGGTATTGTCGTCCATCTGGGCCGACCGGAAACTAGGGGCAGGACCAACCGCGTCTACAGGGGTCACAGAAAAAACATGTGACTGTCCATTTATCCCAGAATACATGGCTTTAGCCCTTCTCTTTGCTTTTCTACTTTTACGATCCCTCCCTCTTATTCCCTCAACTTCACTGTCTCCAAAAGGAGCCTCCTTCCACCAGTTTGTAAGGTCTTTCTTGGCTTCGTCAATGTAGTGATCGGTTCGGTTCAAAAACTTTATTCGATTCAAACAGAGAATCATAAAAGTATACATTTTAAATTACAAAACATGATTACAATTTTAATTTTAAAATGAACCATCTAAAATTACACATTAAGAACATTAAAACATAAGTTGATATATTCCACAAGTCATTTATCAGGATGAAACATACAGAAAATAGAACCCGTACTGATCACCTTAGGTCAGCAAGTGTTATTTCACAGAGTATTTATAATTGAATGGCCATCATACAGCAGCAAGTAAATACAAGTTCCCACAACGATGTACAGGTCTAAGGCCGAGTTAGCCATACCGTTTCCTAATCAGGAGTGACACTCGTATAAAGTCTAACATGCCGCAACATACTCCAGAAGATGATAATGATAACAAGTAGTCATAACCTTCTTTATAATTACATGGTTGCCGCCCCTTCAAAATGGGCTTAATAAATCTGGTCCTTGGTTCCTTATATAAAGAACAAAAGAGGACAACATGTATGGTACTCTGACTAACTTTGTTATTACAAGGACAAGGGGGCAGCCTCTCACACCAACCCCCTTGTTTAGGAAAGGCGAAAAGAAAGTGCAAAATGTTTAGCCTGAACCCTGTAAGATAAAACCTCCATTGCACATGGGTTGTAAAAGTTAAGTAGAACTGGTGCTGTAATTTAACCACACATCCTGTTGACCTGACCAAGGAAAATGTGTGTGAAGATTTCCAGTAACTTGTTTTAATTTGGGCTTTAATGTCTCCCTGGATATTTTCAGGATTGTCATAAACATGACCCAGGCCTATTTTATGTAACATGTCACTGACATATGACAACCAAGGGATCTGCTTTGCATTATCAAGGCTCTTACAGTCTTGGAGAATATCTCTGGAAAGCTGGAGGTCCTCAGATAGCCATATTTTGCCCCATAATAATAAGGGCGAGAGGCGAATGATATCACTCACATAACTCATTCCCTTTTCGTCATGACAGAAACTATTCGGTGAACCCGATGGAATTAATAATACACGCTTTAAGAATTTGTTTTCCATGACCTGTATCGTGGCAGGGCTTTCAGTCCCCCATACCCCTGCCCCATAGGTGGCCACAGACAGACATTTAGATCTATACAGGGTTTTTAGGTGTGCGACCGGTTTTTGACCTAGCTTACCACAAAAGCGGAACAGACCTTCTATGGAACGACTGGCACTCTGAACTCGAGCCTTCATTAGTGGGGCCCAGCTCAGTTTGTTATTAAAAAGGTTTCCCAGGTAATTAAAATTATCTACCTTTTCAATGGTGAAATTATTTACCATGAATTTCCTAGTTTTTGACCCTTTTGGACCACAGACCATTGCAAAAGAATTTTCAAAGTTTACCTTCAGATCCAGGTCCAGCATGAAGGTATTAGAGACGTCAAGACAAATCTGCATACTATTTCCTGTAAGGGTCATTAATACCGTGTCGTCGGCGTAAGAGAGCATCGGGATACTCCTGCTATTTACCTTTGGGAAATCACAGCAATGGTCCAACAAGTACTTCTCCAGGCCATTTGTATACACTAGGAACAAGAAAGGCGCCAAAATGCAGCCTTGTCGCACACCCTCGGTTGTGGGAATAGATTTTGTTTTTTCCCCCCCTGGTCCGAACCTTATTGCCACAGTTGTCGCTTCATGCAGTCTGCGAAGCAATGTAACTAAAGGTTCATCAAAGCGCATATCATCCATCATTTGCCAGAGCTTGCTTCTACAAACAGTGTCGAATGCACTTGAGAGGTCCATGAAGGCAAGGTGGATGGAGGAATTCCTTGCCTTCGTGTACTTGCCTATAATTAGTGCCAAATTCAGACACTGTTCGACCGTCCCCTTTCCTTTTCTGAACCCATATTGGGAGTTCACGATAAGGCCCACCGAGTCTGCCCATGTTTCCAGTCTGGCCAAGATAACCCTTCCCAACAATTTGCATGATGCATCGATTAATGATATAGGGCGATAGCATCGGGGGTCACACCATTCACCCTTCTTAAAAATCGGCACCACCACTGCCTCCTTCCATGATGCCAGGATACGGCCAATAACAGCTGCCCTAAACACATTCAATAACAATGGTGCCCATACATCGATATTATGCCAAAAGAAGTCCAGAGGTACTGCATCGGGAACAGGGGCTTTTAGTAATATGCCTTTCCTCAAGGCCTCCTCCACCTCTTGCAGTGTAAGCAAAGAGCTCAGAGACAGAGCTGTCTGTGAGGCCACCAGATCCCTAGAGCTCTCCGGCAGGCCCAGAGGTGGTATTACATTTGGGTTAAAAAAAATTCCAAAATGGGCTTCCCATGATTCACCAGTAATCTGGATCACTATATTATCTTTTCCATCGCTCATAAAAAGGGGGCGATTAACTACTTCCCAGAAAAGCCTACTATCTTTTAGCTCCGAGTCCTTCTCTAGATCTTCCCATGCAAGGTTTTTTAAATCCTGCTTCCTTTTTCTAATGGCCTCTTTATAGGCCATTCTAGTCGTTCTTACCAACTCTTTATTCCTTGGTTTTTGTTTTAGTGCCATTTTTAGGGATTTATGCGATGCAGAGCACACGGCATCAAACCATCTGAAGCCCTTTGGTTTGTTTTTCCCAATTGGTTTTTTGAGATGCTCGGCCACATGCCCACATAGAATTTCAAAATTCCCAATAACCTTTTCAGGGTTAGCTGTAGACGATAAACATGACTCAATTTCGGAGCTGTAAGTGTTTAAGATCTCTGCCTCTAAGCCCACAGCATCTATTTTCCCCCATTTCAAGATGACACCTTGGTTCCTGTTATATTTTATGGGTTGCTCCCAGACTGGATGTTTTAAGATAACAGGACAACACAAGGATAACATTAGGGGGTTGTGATCACTTGCAGCATTTGCAATTACCTCAAGCTTGTCAACATAATGGAAATAGCCACTAGACACTATTGCGAAATCAATAACACTCATCGAACCTCTACTTCCCTGAAAGGTTGGTATTGGGGATGAATTAGGGGCAACCCAAGGCTCCACTATGCATAGATCATTTAAAACAATGATGTTATTTAGTGCATCCCCCTGGGGTGTATGCTTAAAATGTATCAGGCGTTGTTCATGTAAGTCCTCCAAACCGCACACATTTGAGCCACCATATTTACACAATGAACAATTGAAATCCCCGACCCATATAATAAAAAGTAGAGGCCGGTCACAACGTGCCTTAGATATTGCTTCCTCCAAGCTCGTAATTATGGATATCTCATTATCGTCAAAGATATTGTGATACCAGTTGACCAGTAACAGCGGTTCAAGGAACAGATTTTCCAACAAAAGCAGTTGGTACCATGGGGTGTCAACTATCTTAGAAGTTACCAGATTATTCAATTTAAGAGAAATAGCTGTCATTATCCCGCCCTTTGCCCTCCCCGCTGGTGATGGCACCGCCAGGACGTTAAATGGTTGAAAGCCATTAATGTCCTGGACAGTTCAGCTCCATGTCTCCTGAAAACACAGGATATCATGGCCGCCTACGTAATCCAACCAAGCCTCATCCTCTAATCTACCAGCAAGACCAGCGATATTCCATGAGATCAGGCAAAGCCTTAGTTCCCATAAATTATCACCCACAGGTTCTGGTTGTGTTGCCAAATCTTGCCTTTGGATGGGTAAATTTGGCTCACATTCTGAAATAACAGGGACCTCTGATTCTAGGGGGTTAGTAATCTGTGCTTCACAGGCTGAGACATCCTCCACAAAGGTATCGTGACATCTTTCATCCCCCTTCTCCCTCAAGCTCAACTCTCCTATGGGGAAAACATTTTCCTTTCGGCTAACTGATGTTCAGTCCAGCCCCTCCATTCTCACAAGTGGGTCAAAGCGGTTTCTTAGGGGAATATTACTTGGCATCCACCCTAGATATTCCTCTCCCTGAATTCTTAGTCTTGGGTCATTGTAGGGTGGTTGCAGAAAACTGTTATTATTACATGGCGGCCCCCTAAAGTAACCATCACCCTGGTACCTCATTCCAGGGTGATTTTGGGTCGGCCATGCAACAACATTTCTCTGTGTCCACCCAGGATGTCTTTCACTCTGAAATCTTAACCCAGAATTGTTTTGATATAGGTTCGGAGGAACATGATTCAGATTAGGGTAAAAGTATTCCAAATCTATACATTGAATATCCCCCAATCTGGCGAACCTTGGTTTACGGCAAATCATATCTTTTACCCAGCTGTCCCTAAAATTAATCAGGATACAATCCCCCTCTAGGTCTTTCTCACTTGTCCCCACCCAGGGGACCCTTCGCACACTAAGTATTTTCGTTTTAGAAGCAGGGGGAAGTGGCCTATTATTATTAAGCCAGAATGTTACTTTATTTATGAAGTCCTGATTTGATTCCGATTTGTTTGGCACAACTGCTGGGACTCCTGTCAGGATGGCCATAAAATGGGCAGAGTCTGGTGGCAAGTTTACGCAAAATTGTTTTTTTAAAGGAGCTCTTTCACTAGAGACTGTCGCTCCCTGCGATGGAGTTGGCTTGGGCCCAGAAGTGGCTGCCTGCTTAGATGTAGTTGCCTTAGATGTTGATGCTGTGGCTGCTACAATCTTACCTGAGAACCCACAGTAGCCGCCACTGCAGGTTTAGTCAGAACTATTTGTACAGGGACTTCCTGAGGGTCTGCAATTGTAGGGGTTTGGGGAGCTTTACTTTGATTTTTCTGGCCCCCTTTCTTTGTTGTAGTACTATTATCCGCAGTCTCAGGGGATTTGCTCTTATTAGCCAAAATTTCAAGAGAGTGAGTGTTAAGTGAAATAAGATGTTCTAATTGATCCAGTTTTAGATTAACAATTTGTGTTCTCTCTAAGAGGGGCAACAGGAGGTTTTTTACCAGTTTTTCAATATTTACCAATAGTTCTTAATTATTATTTGGACAAGAAAGCTTTGTATGTCCCACATCTCCCGGGGGTATTCCCTTTTGCCTAACTGAATTTGCTAAGACTCTTGATGCAGCCGTCTTTGCTGATTTAGCTCTGCTTCCCTTTTTATGATTCCCCCCTCTTTTCCGTTTACTAGTTTTTGTAACTACTGGATCAGAGTCCAAGACCTGGGGTTGCGTGGGGATAGGCCCAGCAGCACTCAAATTACAATGTTGGGTACTATCCCCCGTGATACTTGATGATATACGTTTTTCATTTGGAAAGTCCACTATATCATCAACAGTGGTTGTTTTGGAATCAGAAATTATTACAAGAGTTGGGCTGGCTTCCAAGTTATTGGGTATACTCTTTTCGGGAGTAGTTGTAGAGCCAATTCGTCCCAAAGAGGAGCGTTTCCCTGTTACTAAGTCTAGTGACAAACGCTTTTCTGTAAGGGCAATTTCTTTTTCTAATATCCCTGTTGCCCGAATAATAAAATCATCTAAAGTTACAGTTGCTTTCCCACTACTCGTCTTTACAGTTACCTGCCTACCCTTCCCTGATCGTAAGGACATCATGAAAATTTAAACAGTACAATTTACAAGATTAAGAAAAGGCGATAGGTCTAAACCTAAACAAATAAAATACCTAATAACAGTAATTAAAATGAGTACTTTGAGTCCTCAAATCCACGAAGAAAGAGAATGGGCCCGGCCCGTCCTTGATCGCCCTTGGACGGCCTTAGACGGACCCGCCCTTGTCCCGCGCAGCGGGACTGAACCAATGTGTTTATAGGAAACCGAGTGAGGGGGAGGAGCCTGCAGGGAGAGCTGCCCAGGTGTATGCGGTGAGGGCGGGCGGGCGCTCTTGGGACTGGTAGCCCTGCGCCTCCGCTCGCTCGCAGCCCTGCAGGTTCAGGTGTCAAATGGCCCCTCTGCTGGCAACTGATTTACTAATAACAGCCCACACGACGCGGGACCCGCGAAGCGGGTACCGCGAGTTGCTAGTGAAGGCGGAGAAGAAAGGAAATTCAGCTGCTGCCGAGTCGCTGCAGTCGAAGATTCAAGCCACAAGGTATTCAAGCTGTGCTATGAGCGCGTTGGCCCCACCTCCCCCTCACTTGCCGCAGGTGTGTTGCACAGCGGTGCATTCTGGAGATTGGAGTCCCGGAGTGTGCAGACTTTCAATGGCGCGGGTTACGCAGCGGTGTCAACGTGGCCCCTGGGACCAAAAATTGTGGGAGGGCAGCAGCAGCAAAGGAGCACCACAGAAACCAAAGGCAGCAAAAGAATACCCCAGAAGTGCAGAATTCTCTCTCACGAGGTGTAAAATTGAGTGAAGTGAAGTGAAGTGCAGAGTCTTTCTCTCTGCTCCTGTTCCTGTACCAAATTGGAGAGGGGAAATGCCAGTGGGAGCGCTCTCACCTGCTCCCTACCTGCTCCCCGCCTCTCTCTCACAAAGTACACAAAGCAAAGCAGGGGGAAACGAAAGGTGGTCTCCCGGCTCTTTTTCCCGGCTTTGCTCTACTTATTTACTTAATTAGGTCCACTGTGTCACTGTGTTCTCTTCCCAGCTTGCCCCCTTCGCACCTGCCTGTCAGCCGCAGCTACAACACTGCAAGGATTTATAGGCTGCGGGTGCTGCGGGCGCCTGGAGGCCTACCGGCTTGCTCACCCCACTTTCTGCGCACGGCGTCTGACTTAGAGGTTTGGAGGCTCGGGAAAAAACAGAGTGATGTCCTCCTTGCTCTGGCGTTCAGCGCTGGCGTCTTCCTTCCTCGTCTCTCCTTCCCTCTCCTTGAATGACTGACGCAGCCTGGAGCAGCCTGGAAAATGCGGAAAATGCGGAGTGGAACCGTCAGTGATCAAACCGGGGGTGATCCGTTCCTATTATGACTGCCTCTAGCAGGGAGGGTATAACGCCCACTCGGTGCAATTGAGGACCATTGGACACGTCTAGTAAGACCTCCGCTACTGGATACCCTTTTGTGTTACCATGAACGCAGGTGACGTATACGGTTTCATCCTTTTGTATCTGCTGGGGATACACTAGGCAATTGTCAACCACAGATACATGACAAACAGTATCCAGTAAGGCTTGCTGTTTTTTCCCATTGAGTAGCACTTCTCTCTTATACTGAGAATGTCCCTTGCCTATGACGTACACCCGCCCCTTGGAATACCCTATCTCCATGGGTTTGGCTATTGGTCTTTATGTGGGCATTGTCGGGATATGTGACCCCACTCAGAACAATGATAGCATTGGGGTCCTTGTGGCTTCTTCTCCCTCCAGCCCACCGGGTTTGGAAGCAGTGTCTGGGACGCTGGTCTCCTCTGCTCTCAGCACGCTCTCCCCTCTTCGGTCCTCCGCCTCCGCCTTTCTCCACACGCTCTCCTCTCTTCGGTCCTCCGCCTCCCTCAGCACTATCTCCTCTCTTCGGTCCTCCGCCTCCCTCAGCACGCTCTCCTCTCTTCTGTCCTCCGCCTCCGCCTTACTCCACACGCTCTCCTCTCTTCGGTCCTCCACCTTTCTCCGCACACTCTCCTCTCTTCGATCCTCCGCCTCCAGGTGCTCCGCTACCTCCTCTCCGTCCCCGCACACCGTCCGTTCAAAACCTCCGCCTTTTCTCCTCCTGGCTTCCGCTTGTTGACGTGACTCCTCCCCCTTCAGCTGGTCGGCCTCTAGAGCGCTGATGCACACTTCCTGGTTCCGATTTGGTGGCAAACAGGAAGTCGGGTGATGTTCCTGCTCACGTGACTGTTCCTCCTCACACCATGTTTAGGCAAAGATCTTACATTCAAAAGCCCTCATGACAGCAGGTCTCTACTTAAAAAATCTGTAGTCGGAGGGGCTGTTACCTCAAGTCTAATAATCCCCATACCTTTGCCCTGCACCCCTATATCACATAGCTCTGCACCGGTATACCTTATGGTGGACCCACCCACTGTACCTCCAAGAGTTCCAGTGAAAGCAGCAGCATGTCTGGTGCTGGGCGCCTCCTTGGCGCGGACGGGCGCAGACGGGCTTGCCTTTGGCACGCCTTTGGCGCGCCGTCTGCGCACGTCTGCTGCGCGTTCGTGCCGTCATCAGTTTTTCTGCCCCGCCAGGTTGGAAAGCTAGATCGCTAACTCCAGAGATGGCGGGTCCGCTAGCACGGAGGGGCCCGCACTCAGGAGAGCGGCAATGCAGCTAAGCGTCTGTGGGAGGATCGTGTGGGAGGAAGGAGGTCACCCCAGACTCTGCCTAAACTGCGTGAGTAATTAAAAAGATTCTGAATCTTGAAACACAAATAAAAACACAGTAACCATAAAAAATTGCGGACTGGGTGTAGTTGCCTCTAACTTCTCTGCAAATCGCATGTAACTTGCAAGCTTCAATTAGTGGTGCGCGCTTGCGGCGTCAACAGTTTTTATGCCCCGCCAGGTTGGAAAGCTAGACCGCTAACTCCAGAGATGGCGGGTCCGCCCGCACTCAGGAGAGCGGCAATGGGGCTAAGCGTCTGTGGGAGGATCGTGTGGGAGGAAGAAGGTCACCCCCAGAGTCTGCCTAAACTGCGCGAGTAATTAAAAAGATTCTAAATCTTGAAACACAAATAAAAACACAGTAACCATAAAAAATTGCGGACCGGGCGTAGTTGCCTCTAACTTCTCTGCAAATCGCCCGTAACTCGCAAGCTTCAATTAGTAGTAGTAGTAGATGCCATCCATATCAAAACATAGATTGTTGTTGTTTATGGACCCCATACTATGATCTCTGAGGTAAGCTGAAACAGCTTTATTGACATTTTTTCTAGCTTTCTCAATCTGAGGGCAAAATTGAGTGGACCAGTTCCATTTCTGTCTTTGGCATATACTAGAGTATACAAAGACATTTTGAGGCAAAAGCAACATTAATTCTGCAACGGTGTCCTTCATTAGCATTTCCAGACCTACCCCAGTCAATGTGCATAGATCATTGCCACCACAGTGCACAATCATGAGGTGAGGTGGAGATGTAAAAAGGTTTTAACCAAAGGTATCAATTGGTGCCACTTGAATCCTCTTTGTCCAATCCATTTAATGTCTACATTTTGCAAAGCTAGATCTTTGTCAATACCTCGGTGTTCAGCATACATTTTGCACCAGAAAACATAGCTGTGTCTTACAATCCACACTCTGAGCATCTTGAGGGGAAGTCTGGATGCACTGACAAAATGTGTGTAGTTGAAGTAGACAGTTGGTAAAATGGTGGACAAGATGCAGTTTTTTAAAAAGAAGAGAAATGATTGGCTGTTTAAGAACATTATATAGTCAAAAATAGGGTGCATGTTTCTGTGTTTAAAAAGCATGTTTCTTATTGATTAGTAAAAAATGTTTGAAAGGTACATTAGATAGGATTAGCGAATATTTTGGAAAGTCAAGCACACTTGCTGTTTGTATTTGCAACATTGTGTGCTGAAATTGTGACCTGTGAGTTCAGTTAAGTGTTCCATGAACTGTTGTTATGGAAACAGGCATTAAAGAGAATGGGGGTAGGTTAGAAAGTTAACTTTGGCTTTAACATGTGAATTTGTTAACAATATTAAAGTAATATGTTATTACAGTGAGATTTCCCAAGTCCCAGCTATCTTTAGAAGTAGTGTATTATTAAAAAAAGTGGTAAGATTATTTGTAATATATTTTTGAACTCCCGTATGGATTTGCGGTGCCATCGCTTACGGTGCACGGTGCAGGCACGACTCCAGAAAATTCCAAAAGCATATTGGGTCCAGTTAGTAGTCAGTTGGCACGGTTTGATATGTGTAACCAATAGAAATGTGTTTTAGAATTTGAAATAATCTGGGAAGCAATATGATGTGTTATTTACATGTATATGTGTAGAAAAAGAGAAGGAAAGTTTGCCATTACTGGTTTTGCTAAGAGCAGTGCATTATATTGATTGAATGCATAACAAAATCTGGTGTGAGATTCTGATACTTCATAATCTACAAATCAATTTGAAAGGTGAGTTATTAATTTGTGAGGTGTACTATGTTTTTAAAGATAAAATATAAACGACGGAATTTGAAGTTTGAGGTATATTGTGTAAGGAAGAAATGTTTATTGCAGTTTTTTGTAATGTATTTAAATGTTGTTTAATATAAATGGAATAGGGATTGCTGATTAGGGCAGTTTGTTTCAGTATGTGGATATGTACATTAGTAGTATACCACATAATTTTAGGTGTTTATTTCAAATTGGAAATGCATATGATGAGTTAAGGTATTAGAGATGAGATAAATTTTTATAAGTCTCTAAAGAGGTACAGTCGACTTATACTTGATAATTTTTGGTGTTTGGTTTAAAATTGAACTTTCTTCTGTGAATTTATGAGGTGTAGATAGTGTTGTGGTAGAGAGGTTTATGTTTTCCAGTAATATGGTGAGACTTATAGCATCGAAATGTTAATGGTTCCTGCCTTGTATTTGGCTAGGTGTAACATTAAAAGTAGTTGTAAAAAAGTAAAGCAGCAGCAGAGATTCATGCACTACTTTAATTCCATAAGCACTGTCCTTGCGGAGCAGCCATTGCCCTGTCAGTACTCCTACACTCCTCCATTCACCCATCCAGCACCATACACTAATGCAATCAGTGTGCTAGTACTCAGGCACATAAATTCACCATTCAGTCTCTTTGCAGCACTGTAAAAACATAAGTTAGTAAACTTCTACTTGCGCAATGGTACAGGTACTACGATTTGCATGGCTACAAATCCTCTGTGCAGTATCCATGCAGATCTCTAACCACCTACATACTAAAGATTAACTTCCGCAATTACCCAAGTAGTACCTATGTACTCCAGTAATCTACCTATCACTACCCATATACTTTTACAATGAGTCATCCAGCAGTATGTACTTTTTAATCATGTTGCCAATACACAAGCAGTTATAAATTTACCATGCACACTCTTTACATTTCTTTAATCATGCAGTCAGTATCCACATACTTATGCAATGATCCAAGTAGTAACTCATGCAGTGTTAAAATTACCTCCGGACCCGCATTGCAGTGCAGCCATCACCCTGTTAGTACCCATGCACATCTCCAATCATCCAGCCAGGACCATGTACGTATGAAATTAGTCTACCAAAACAGAATCACTTCTGAATTTACCATGTACTCTCTAGCACTACTCTAATCATCCAGTCAGTATGTGTTTACTCATAAAATGACCCCGGCAGTAACCATACATTTCAAAATAGAAGTGCAGTATGTCAAGTTTTAAAATGTGCATGGATGTGTGTGTGAAGTATGTCTGTAGTTGCATATGTTGAGTTAAGGTATTTGTGATGAGACTAGTTTTTACAAGTCTCTAGAGAGGTACAGTTGATATATGCCATGACATTTTTGGAGTTTGGTAGAACATTGCTCTCCCCTAACCACTGTCACAGTAGTGATTCACTTCTCTAATTACCCAGTCAGTACCCATGCAGTCTAGGAAACCTCCTGTTAGTCCCATGCACTTCTCCAATCACCCATCCATATTTATTTATCACTTCACATAATACCTAATCACTTATAAATTCACCATACACTCTGTTTGCAGCACTTTAATCATTCCAGTTACTAGTCATGTACTTATGGAATGGCCTAGCCACTAAAACAAGTACAGCTACAATATTCTGTGCACTATGCACCATGCAGACCTCTAACCAGAAACATACTATTGATACACTCCTCTAAATACCCAGTTAGTACCCAGGCAGTCTAGGAAGCCGCCTTTCAGTCCCATGCACTTCTTCAATCACCCATCGAGCACTATCTACTTATCCTATCACTCCGCCAATACCTAAGCACTTATAAATTCACCATGCGCTCTGTTTGCAGCACTGTAATCATTCCAGTTACTAGTGATCTACTTATGGAATGGCCTAGCCACTAACACAAGTACAGCTACAATATTCTGTGCACTATCCATGCTGACCTCGAAGCAGCAACATACTATTGATACACTCTTCTAAATACCCAGTTATTTCCCATGCAGTCTAGGAAATCCTCCTGTCAGTCCCATGCACTTCTCCAATCACCCATCCAGCACTATCTACTTATCCTATCACTCCGCCAATACCTAAACACTTATCAATTCACCATGCACTCTGTTTGCAGCACTGTAATCATTTACACACTGCTGATACACTCTTACAATTATGCAGGTAGCACTGTTCCCCTGCTCAAATTATTGATGTCGTTTCTTTGTACGTAGTTTTATAGTTATACATGTAAATATGTTTATATAATTATTTTAGTTATATTAAATTGTTTTCGAAACTTTTTTTTTTTACAGATATTTTGCATAATTATTAGACAGAGTTAAAATGCCAAGAAAACAGTAAAGAAAAAGAGAACGATGTAAAGAGGCCTATGTAAAAAAAAATAATAGCAAAGGAGCAATTAGGTCAAGTACAACATGGATCCTTAAAGAAAAAGCCTTCTGGTAAGAGAAGTAAATATTTTTTTTTACTTGTAAAGAGTGTTTCAAATTCTAAAAATAAAAAAGAGAGAGATTGAACAAGAACAGTGAAACGAAAAGAAAAGAAAAATGTACAAAAAAGTGCAAAATTGGATTATCAGAAAAATAATTATGTTGAAAGCAGGAAGAAACAATTTTTAGAAATTCAAAAAAGATTGTATAAAAGTAGAGTACTCGAAAATTTACTAAAAAAAATAGAAAATATAAAAGGAGATCACCATTTTGCAGACAAAAAAGGAGATTCTAAGTGTCATCAAAAAAGCATTTGAATTGAAAAGAAAATTGTTTATCCTAATTTTAAAAAGATTGAAAACTTTCAATACAATAATTTAGTCTTTGAAGGACACATGTACATGAAAAAAAATTGTAAATAGAATTAATTTTTGTAAAATATTTTCTGGGAAATGGAAGCATACTTCTAGTAAGGAACCTTTTTTTAAGGAAGAAAGCCATTTTCAACAAAATACATTAGTGCCTGCAGTTAATACCTGTGGTCGTTGTTACGAACTGAAAAATGGTTGTCGAATTGAAAAATAAAAGATAGTTCCTAGAAATGTTGAAGGAGTAATAGCTGAGGAAGTTCAAGGGAGACGTACCCAGGCTCCACTGTTTATATGGGATTGTAGTAGTATTTGTAGTATAAGTCAACAATCTATTGATATTTTAGTAAAGTTCCTAAGAGAATATGGAAGAAAAACTGTGGATCCTTGCAAAGTGAAAAAAAATACAGGATTGCAAGGTCATTCTCTGGCTTGTCTTTCTAGGAAAGTGTGTCAAAGTCGTTTTAATCATTTAAGAATGTTAGCAGTACATCATTCCGAAATGCAGAAGTGAGTCAGAAGATTATACTACATGAAAAGTCCTGCATTATGTCTAAATGAAATTAATACAGCTCTTTTGCATAGTTCATTGTTGATGTAAAAAAAGTTTGTGATGATATAGTGTTGCATTTCTTTGCTGGTTAAGAGGAGTGTAGTGAAAGTGAGAATTTGATAAGTGTAGGTGTTGAAGAAGAGATGGAAGATAGTACTGATGTGAAGTTTGAAAAGGAAATAACAACGTTTAAAGTAGTTTCTGGTAAAAAATCTCAACTATGTTTGTATGTGTTGCAGACGGACTCATTATAAAATTCAAACTAGGAATGTAGATGTGTTTTTAAAAAGAGAAAAGAAAAACAATGATAAATGGAGAGAATTTGCTGCTTATCTGTTTGTGGAAGGTTGTTTTGAGTTAGGTACTGTACAATGTATTTGTAAATATTGTTACATTAAATTAGAAGAGAACAAAATGCCAGTTAGAGCTGTCCATAATGACTTAGAATTAGTAGCTATACCCCCAGAACTTAAGATTTAAATACATATGAGGCCATCCTTCTTCAATCTGTGCACCCGTTTCAGGCTATAATTTGTATGGAGCCTGAAACAGGTAAGCTGCCTCCAACAGACAGTTCTACAAAGAGGTTTAAAAGGAAGAGTTGTGTATTTACCTTTGGATTTTAAGAAAAATGTTGAAACTGTTGGTGTAGTAGATGTCACGAAAGTCCAAAAGGCTACATTATATCTGGTGCAAAACAATATTTATTACAAAAATGTAAATATAGAAGAAGAAGAAATGAGTGTAGAAGATCAAACACACATTTCAAGTTGACAAATAGAAAAAGTGGAGAACTCAAGAAAAGAAGACATTTATGAACATTATACTATACACCCTCTACATTCAAAAGAACTGATAGGAGATACTATTGAATTGTTCCAGATGAAAAAAGCAAAAGGAACTCCCAGGAGCGTATGGGAAAAAGTTTGGAAGCTCATTGTTTTCCATAGCTGTTCCCTACTGGAAAAGGTGGATGATATGATGAACAACCAGTTCAGATTCCAGCTTCGGAATATCTTACTTTACGACTATACTCAGAAGAACCAAGATTTCGCCAGTGTATTCCATATTTGTTTAATCTTTTATTTGAAATTGATCTGTCTCCACTTTCATATGCAGTCAACCATAGATTAGAAACAGGAACTCATCTTTCACATGTTTCTGCAAAGGAACTTATGGACAAAGTTGAAGAAATAGACAAACATTTAGAATCACAGTTAATTAATTTAATTGCATGTCAAAGTGACACTAATGAATATTGGTATCGACGTCATGGGGAACTAAAATGTATGTTAAGGAGCTTAGGAACCCCTTCGTGGTGTGTTAAATTTAGCTGTGCTGAGTACGCATGGGATGATTTACTTGATTTTCTACGAGAAGCAAATTCAAATATAGAAAATATTGAATTGAAGACAGCTGGAGAACTGTGTTCCCTGGATCCTATAAATGTTTCCAGATATTATAATCATAGGTTTGAAGCTATGATGCCTTTTATCTGTAATAAAAAAAATCCACCTATTGGCGAAGTTATTGATTTCTATTGGAGAAAGGAATACCAAGCTAGAGGTGCTCCTCATATACATATGCTTTTATGGCTCAAGGATGCACCCAAATTTGGATCTGATGCGGATGAGACTGTTTTATCTTTTATTGAAGACAGTTACCTGTGCGATTCCAAAAACAGGAGTAGAAAATATCTTACGACAGCAAGTTTTACGGATTTAAAGTCATCGATGTGGAAAATATTGCTGACGGAAATATAAGTCAAAGGATACATTTTACACAAAATGTCGATTTGGTTTTCCATGTCCAGTTTTTCCAAAGGAAGAGTGAACAGTTTTATGTCAGCAGTGAGGCATACTATCACTCCAAAATTACCTAAAAATACTTATAATATATAAAGAACTGAAGAATCGAAGTACATTAATGATTACAATCCGGTGATTTTGAAGATGTGGAATGCAAATATGGACATACAATATTAATCAATCAATCAATCAATCATTTGTAAAATGCACTACATACCCGCAAGGGTCTCAAGGCCCTGGGAAGGGTGCTACTGATTGAACAGCCAGGTCTTGAGTATCCTCCTGAAGGTCCGCAGGTCTTGGGTCTGTCGTAGGCTCAGTGGGAGGGTGTTCCATGTCTTGGCTGCGAGGTGGGAGAAGGATCTCCCACCGGTGGTTGTTCTTTGAATGTGCGGGATGGTGGTGAGTGAGAGGTTGGCGGAGCGTAGCTGGCAGTTGGGGATGTAGAAGGAGACCCGTCTGTCGAGGTAGGCTGGGCCGGTCTTCTGGAGTGCCTTGTGTGCGTGGGTGAGGATCTTGAAGGATATCCTCTTGTTGACGGGGAGCCAGTGCAGGTTTCTCAGGTGGGGGGTGATGTGGCCTTGGCATGGTACATCGAGGATCAGTGGTGTTGAGGCATTTTGGATGCGTTGTAGTCGTTTGATGAGCTTGGTCGGGGCTCCCGCGTATAGGGCGTTTCCGTTGTCGGGTCTGCTGCTGACGAGGGCCTGGGTGACTGTCTTTCTTGTATCTGTCGGGATCCATCTGTAGATCTTGCGGAGCGTACGGAGGTTGTTGAAGCAGGAGGAGGAGATGGCTTTGAATTGCTTGGTCATTGAGTGCGTTGAGTCGAGGATGATTCCCAGGTTGCGTGTGTGGTCTGCCCCTAGCGCCGTCGGCCACCAGGAGTTGTCCCAGGCTGAAGGGTTGGAGCTGAGGATGAGGACCTCCAACTTGTCCGAGTTCAGCTTCAGACGGCTGGTCTTCATCCAGTCGGCGACGGCCTTGATTCCTTCGTGGAGGTTGGCTTTGGCGGTGTTGGGGTCCTTGGTGAGGCAGAGGATCAGCTGAGTGTCTTTGGCGTAGGAGATTATGTTGAGGTCGTGCTGTCAGATTACGTGTGCGAGCGGGGCCATGTAAATGTTGAACGGGTGGGTGTTCAGTAGTATGGCCGGGATGCCCGTCACCCCCTCCCAACACAATCCCCAAGGATGGGAAGTCGGACGCAGTTCTGAACTTTTGGAAGGCGGGAGGGAGTCACCCTCCCGGCCGTATTTATTAAAATATGAAACAAAATTTAAAACATTAAATAAAAGTTTCATAATCATGTACAATTTTCATTTATTACATTTCGATGAAGACATGTTCCTTGGCTAACCTTAACAAATCTCTAATACACAGGTTTCCTAGCCGAGTCTAACATCCTGCAAATGCATACATTCTAAATTAAAATTGTACATCCTAGCATTAAGGGCCAACGGCAAGGTCTTAACCGGTGTCAGATCCCTACTACCAAAAACTCTCACCCTCACGGTGTGAATGGCGGCCGCGCAGAGGACTGTACCCTCCTTGCCAACTCTAATTTCCCTTGTCTTGTTGGGGGCCCCCCTTTCCGCTCGACGCCATCTTAAAGGTCGTCCGAGCTCCTGTGTGAGGTATCTGTAGGAAGGACAGCGTGGACTCCCCCCCCCCATCCCCACACTCTCTATCATATCCGCCGTCGCGGATTACCGGGCCCCGGGAAATTCGTAGGAGGGGCATATAGCCGCCTCCTCCCCTAGAAGGGGCCTATGGCCGTCTCCCCTTAGGCGACCCATCCTTAGTGGGTGCCGCCTGCCAGTGGGAGGGGCCAATGGCCGCCTCCCCCCGGGCGCTCCCATCCATAGTGGGTGGCGCCCCCCTCTAGGGACCTTGAAATTACTGCTCACCGATCATGACCTTACCGCCACAGGCCGGATAGTTGACCGGCTATCCGGCCCCCCCAAACTCCTCCTAAAGGTCATGCTTCCTCAAACCCCTTAGCCATGCTATGAAGTCTCCTATGAGTAAGACATTCCCCTCCCAGGACAGGTGAACCCCATCATTCAGATACATGTGATCACCCCAAATACACCCATGAGGAATGCAATGCAACTGCGCAGAGCGAAACAATCTACCAATTTTGTTGTTAACCTTCTTTACCGAATGGTTCAGTGCTGACACCGAAAGGCCTCCCCGCCATACCTTCCTGGGGATCATGTGGGACCAGGCAATCGTGCACCCCGGGATTCTTTTTGCCAACCAGCTAACGGCAGACAAAACTTTCTCGAGTAATACCCGTCTACCCAGTGTCACCAAGTCATTGCCCCCCAGGTGTACTATGACTACAGATGGCGGTGACCTCTGCCGCCCTAAGAGACCCTCAACAAAAAATTCGAATTGGTCAATACAGAGCCCTCCCCTTCCGTGGAAGGCCACTCTGTACCCGTATTCCCCAGCTGCGCGAGTCGCGTCACCTGCTTTGAATACGTCCCCGGCCCGCCTCACGTATGAGTGGCCCATGACCCAAACCACTCTCTCTTCAGACAGTGATCCATGACCGCTGGTCCCCTGGTACTGGGTCGACTGCAAATTCCGCCCCGCATGACATGCTCGCGAAACTGTAAATCAAACAGAAGACAAGAAGCGTGAGTGCATGTCACTTGACTTCACAACATGTGCAATCGCACATACCTTTTGAAGCAATTCGAGGACCATCGTCCCAACTGTTTCACTTCCTCTGCACTCCGACCCCTGGCTGTAGCCTCAGTAGCAGCCCCTATCCTAAAGGAGTGGGTCCCAAAATCGCACGGGTCCATGCCCGCCGCAGCGATTGTCAGTGCTAGCACCCTCTGGAATTGAAACCTCGTCAGTGGGGTGCCATCGATGTGCCTCAGCAAACTCCCCCCCATGTATCCGCCCTCAGTGCCAAGTATTTCTCTATACACATTATCGGGCACGTGGGGGACCCTCGCACGCGCTGGACAACAACACTGTTTTCCATAGCTCCCTGGTCAGTCTTGGACCTAGCTATCGTGATTACCATCGAATCACCCCTAATTAGGATCGATCCCTGCACAAGCCTCCCTCCACATCCTTCTTATTCCTTGCGACCAGTTCGCTCACCCGCATAGCCCCATGGAACGCTAATGCGAAAGCTGCTCGGAACAGAACTGCTTCGAATTGGGAGGAACATGTCGTGCCTAGTTTCGCCATGAGTAAGGACAATTTTTCTAAGCCAATCGGGCGCCTCACGTCTTGCTTGCGACCCTCGAGGCGCTGCCAGCCGCGAAGGGCTTTTTTCACCAAAAAGGAACCTGTTGGGTTTTCGATGCCATGCACCTGCGCCATGAATGAGATGGCCGCCCTGTGTCTATTGGCCGATGCCGCTGATCGGCCTTCCCTGTGCATTGCTACCAGGAACCCTAGGAAGGAATCCTCCTGACCCCAGTTCTGATTCCCTGTCGGACCCAAAAATGCACAATAGGAACGAAACGCTCCTTCGTATGCCTTCCTCGTCCTGGGGGCTAAGCTTGCTGCCACGAGGTCTTGTAATCCGGGGCACCGATTAGCCAGAGTGCTTCGGGGAATGGTGCCGCCGCTAGGTCCGCTGTAGGCAGATAACCCCTGAACGCCTGCATATGTGAACGAGAGAGTGCATCAGCCGCATGATTCAGTACACCTGGCACATGTTTCGCCCTGAACTGTACATTCAGCCTCATGCAAAGCAGCACAACTTCCTTCAACAATCTCAAGATCCATTTGCAGCGTGCTGCCTGATTGTTAATGCATTCGACAACAGTCATATTATCCGACCAAAATACCACCGAGCGGTCTCTGAACTCGTCCGGCCATGCCATCAGAGCAACAAAAATAGGGAATAGCTCAAGGAACCCTATGTTACCTGTGAGACCGCTGGTGTGCCACCACGTTGGCCATGTTTGCGCCGACCATCGATTACCAAAGATGGCGCCAAATCCCACGCTCCCCGCTGAGTCAGTCCACAAACCCAGCTCGTCCGAAGACGCTGGCGGCTTGTTCCACACTACTCGACCGTTGAAGTCCGCCAGAAATGCCAACCAAATGCGCATATCCTGGCGAACCTCTGGCGACAGTCTTGTGCGGAAGTGTCCTTCCTTGAGACCAGCCATAGCTTGTGCAATAGAGCGTGAAAAGGGGTGGGCCATTGGTATCACTCTCAAGGCAAAGTTAAGCTGACCCACTGTTTGCTGTAACTGGTGCAGGGTCACTTTCTCCTTACTAAGGCAAAGTTCCAGGGAAGCCCTAAATGTGGCTACCTTTCCTAGTGGCAAACGGAAACATCCTTCCACAGAATCGAGCTCAATTCCCAGAAACTCCAGTGAAGTAGATGGTCCAACCGTCTTACCTGATGCCAATGGCACTCCAAACTCCCTCATGAGGATGCAAAAGTCCTGTAGCGCCTGCGCACATTTCGAGTCGCCGGCTGCTCCCAAGAACAGAAATCATCTAAATAATGCATAACATGCCTATGCCCCGTAGCCTTGGTAAATGCCCACTCTAGAAAACAGCTGAATTTTTGAAAATAAGCACAAGAAATGGAGCAACCCATTGGCATGCATTTATCCATGTAGTAACTCCCTTCGGAATGCAAAACCTAGCAAACGCTGATCCTGTGGGTGTACCGGGAGCAACCGGAACGCTGATTCGATATCCGATTTCGCCATCAGCGCCCCGGGGCCCAGGCGATTTAACATGGTGACGGCATCATCGAATGATGTGTACCGCACCGAACAAACTTCTGGGTCAATAGTATCGTTTACCGAGAAACCCCTTGGAGCAGACAGATTATGTATCAGCCTAAACTCCCCCGGGTCCTTCTTGGGAACCACCCCCAATGGGGAACAGATGAAACCTGCCACTGGCGGGCGCTGAAAAGGCCCAGCCACTCGGCCTAGGCTCACTTCCTTAGCAATTTTTCTCTCCACCACACCTGGATTATGCTGTGCCGAAAGCTGGTTTTTACAAAAAGGTTCCCCACGAAAATTCCCCGCCGGGATGTGGAAGCCATATAAGAATCCCTTCCTCAACACCCCAGCAGAGACATAATCAGGGTATTTGTTTAACCAAGGAGTCATAGCCATGAGATCAACGGGAGTGGGCAATTGTACACAACGATCCACCTCAGTCTTGCTTGGACCCTCCTTTACCTCCCAACCCGCTATTTTTCGATCTGCATGAACTCTCCGGGTGTGAGGAATTCCCACAACCCGCACACACATGCTTGAACCTACATGTACCTTGCGGTCTGTTACAGTTGCCTCTATTGAAGCCCCAACAGACCCCCCGCTTACCACCATTCCCGCCGGTTTTCGGCTGGTGATCACCACCGGTGCCTGCTCGAAAGGGGACCGCGGGCTTTTGGCGGGAAACCCCCGACCCATTCCAACCTGGCGAGGATGTCCCTGCAGTCCCAGGCAGGAGCTGTTTATGCCAAGAAATTGAATCGAGGCAATCCCATGTCAGAGAGGAATCATACTCTTTCGCTTTACGAAATTTCATGTCGTAACCTCTCCATTCGTCCCCTTCATACATTTCATAAAAATCCATTATACGTGCCTGATAACAAGACAGTTCGGTCAATACCTCGGGCTTACGTTCACCAATAATCGCAGTAAACATTGCAAAAGCCTTCGCCCAATTCGTGATCGTCTCTTCCACCCTGAACTCCGCCATCTTGGCGCGCCAAACGCTCGGGTGCCACAGATCTTTCTGTGTTTTAGCATATTCCATCTCGCGATAGTCAGTCAACAATGAAAACATATTGACATACTTGTCTGCCCATATCAATTCTTTCGTGGCCATCGGGATATGCTGAACCACCCTCTCCCGCCTTGAGGGCAATGAGCCCTCCCCCGCCACTGGCAAAGCGAGCTTACCCGGTTCGGTCGTTGTTCCCGCCGTTTTCTCGCGACCAGCTGCCGGTCCTTCCGGTGTCACCTGTGGGGAAACAAGAGGGAGATTCACCTTCGCGGCATCTCGCGACTGCCGCAACTGCTGGATTAGTAATTTGGCCTCTTTGGCCGTATCACCAGGCGCCGTAGCACCCCCTGCCTTCTTATTGAGCCATGCGGACAACTGGGTGGCCAATTCAGGAGGCATATCATCATCATTAGTGGGCGTAATCACAACCGGGATCGGCTGACCCGCGTCTGGGGTTGGTACTGGGTCGTCAGCTGGTATGGCAGGGATGACCGGGGGGACCTCGGGGACAGGAACCTCCCCTGCAACCGCACTCCTCTTGACCCGTTTCCCTCTACCATCGGGGACGACTCCCGGCAATGCTGGGCCTATTACCTTCTTCGGGTTAACAGGCTTGTTCATTGCGGCCAGTTGCTTCTTGACCCCCGCCAAATCACGACCAAGCGCTGGGACTTGTCCGATGCTTCGTTCCATTCTCGCCATTCTGTTCACCAACATGCGAAGCATCTTGTCTGTCTCGGAACCCTTTCCCGCCTTCTTGCCGGACATGGTTTTCGATTATTTACTCCCAGTCGATCAACACAGCCTGGATCCTTTGATGTAAAGTCACTGAAAGAGAAACACAAGAATTACAAGTTCTCAAAATTGCTCCTTGTTCCGTCGAGGGCTCACGAGCAACGAGTGGGTGCAGCCTTCCAAGCACAGGAACAAGAGGACACTTCTTCTGATTCCCGCTCTCTTTATTCTTCTTCGGGGGGGCGTGTACCCTCCCCTGGTACGCCTACTGGGCGTGGCCATCGGTGTAGGTGTCTAGGACAACCCCTCCTGGGCGGGAAAAAGGCGCGCCCCGGCTATGCTGCTTCGGGCATACCAGCAGAGACACGACCCCCGCCCAAAATGGTTTCCCGGGAGGATCAGGGCACCCAACCATACGTTCGGGGGGACCGAGTGGTCGCCCCTTTCCATATGCATCAGAGGTGGTTGGGGTCTTTCTTGGCGGGTGGTTCGTCGCCAGCGGCCTGCATATATGGGAGGCGGGAGGGAGGAGCAGCTGGGAGGTGGGAGGCAGGGGCAGCGAATAGGCAGTGGGCAGTCAGGGGGCGGGGCTGCAAGTGATGCAGCGGCGAGGGTAGTGAGGGACAATGAAGGTGGCAGAAGAAAAAATTGGCACAAAATCAAGGGAGAGACTAGTGGCACAGAGGGCAGAAGGGCACAAAAAATGAGTGCAACGAAGGCAAAAGAGGCACAAAAAGGAGGGAAAACGAGTGGCACAGAATGCAAAAAGGGCACAGAAATACTGGAAAAATGAGTGGCACAGAGGCAGAATACAGAAATACAGGGGCAGCTAAGAACAGAAGGCAGAACGGCAGAGAGGCACGGGGGCAGCGAGGGGAACAGAAGGGAAAACCGGGCAGAGGCACGGGGGCAGCGTGGGGTACAGATGGAAAGACCGGGCAGAGAGAGCACGGGGACAGTGAGGGGAACAGAGGAAAGAAAAAGGGTCACAAACCACATACAGGCAGAGGGGGAAGACAGACGACAGCAGTCAGAGACATAACAATGAAAATCCAGGCAATACAATAGAAACAATAAAGCGGAGGATGAACAAACCTACCTACGACCTACCACTGGCCACCAGGGATGAGGTGCAGGTGGTAGCCTGCGGGTGGTGGAGGGCCTCAACTTCCTCAGCAGCGGCAATTGGGGCAGGGAGACACAGGCAGTGCTGTGTGGAGGGGGAGCGACCTGCAATATGTTGCAGATAACTGAATTGCTGTTGCTCGCTATGTCACGTCATACATTACTAAATCTGAGAAGACAGAATTGAAAGAAATGTGGGAGGAAATTACACAGGAGAAGACACTTAGCAAAATATTGTACAGCTTCAGCTTGAAGATGCTTTCATATCGAGAAATTGGATTGTATGAATGTTCAGATCGATTGACATCTGCAAGTTTATATTCAAAGTCAAGAGGAATCATCTGGATAAGTCTAGGTCTTGCTGCAACACGAAATAGAGTATTGAAATATGTACAAGAAATTGAATACTTGGCACTGAATGAACCGGAAAGTACAGGTATTCTGAAAACAAAGATGTTGGATACGTACTATCCAAATGGAAGTCCATACCCAGAAAAGATATGTCTATATGAAATACTGCAACATTATAGTTTTAAAACAAATGTTATGGAAAATATAAATGAAGGAAAACAAGCTGTAATTGGATCTGAAGGATGTTTGGTAAAGCATGCCAAAGGAAATCTGAATAATCACAGGAAACTAAGTTGCGATACTCCACATAAAAGGAGAGTTTTTCTTTTTAGCTCTTCTGCAACTCTTCAAACCTTGGCGGACGTAGATGTAATTACTTGGAGATTGTGACTGCTATGATGATTCTTTCAATGCATGTAAAGATAGCATAGAATGTACAATGTTTCCAAATTATCTACAAATGTTGAACAAAGAGATTAATCAAGCAAGAACTATTACAGCTGAAATAGCTAGAGATAGTTCTCAAGATAGTCAGAATTCTGCTCCGCAAAGTCAAGATCCACTAGGAGAAGCTATACTTGAAAATGAAGCGGCAATAGGAATGAGTGAAGTGGAAACGGTGATGCAGCAAGCACAACAGGAGAATATTGATTTGGAAAATTTAGAGGAACATCTGAATACTGAACAGAAAAAAATATGTCACCAGGTTACACAACAGATACAACATGGATTACCGCATGAAAAGAATGATTGTCAATGTACATCTTTTAGACCTATTCTTATGTACATCAGTGGGCAAGCTGGAACAGGGAAAAGTTTCTTGATTGAATATTTTTCAAGTTATCTACAGAAAACAACGGATTCAAATTTGTCTTATGTTGTAACTGCTCCAACTGGGTTAGCAGCATATAACATTAAAGGAATTACATGACATTGTCTACTTATGTTACCAGTAGAACATGAAAATAAGTTGGAATTTCACAAGCTATCTGGAGAAGCTTGTTTCGAATTTTCAAGAGTACTGAAGAAAATGAAGGTAATTGATGGTGTCAAACTTAATGCTTACGTTTGTACTTTTGAGGTTGCAGCAGATTTTTAAAACTAATTATGATGTTTTATTTCGAGTAAAACATGTAATTGTATTTGGTGATATACTACAACTCACACCTGTGAAAGGCCAACCTATTTTTAAGACCCTTCTTCATGAAGACACTAAAAATCATTGGGAAATATTGGAAATGTGAACATTCGGACTTATTTTGAATATAAGGAACTTATTAAGAACATGCGACAAGCAAATGATAAAGATTATGGAAACATTCTTCAAAATATTAGAATTGGTGTCTTAACAAAGGATGGAAAAATGCTTTAGAAATTCGGGTATTAAGAAACTTCTTTTCAAAAGAAAATATAGCACCTGAAACAATCTACCGAAGAATTGCAGAAAAGAAATCTATAATTTGCCTTATGCCAACACTGAAAGAATGTTCTACATTCAATGAAGAACTGTTGAAACTGGAAAATGAACCGATAATGAAAATGCTAGCCATTGATAAAATAGAACATGAAGGAGTAACTATTCTTTTGTCAGAGAAATGACAGTTAAAATTAGACTCTTTGGAAAAATCAATATCTAAGACTGCTGGTTTGGAAAAGACCTTATATGTATCTGTAAACTGCCGGGTAATATTACGGCGTAATTTAGATGTTGAGAAAGGTTTAGTAAATGGAGCAATGGGGAAAGTTGTTGATTTTGTTAGTTATGCAAATAGAGATGGGATTTAATTTTTGAAAATTAAATTTGATCAGATTGAGGAGGTGAAACAGTTTGCACGTTGTTCTGTTAGTTTCTTGCTTGTAAAAGATGTGTATGTTTGTAGAAAACTGTTTCCTGTTTGTTTAGCATATGCAATGACCATTCATAAATCCCAAGTGTTTTAAGAGGGTATGGCATATATTGCATTGTCTCAAGTAAGAACGTTATCCGAATTGTATTTGATTGATTTTGAGGAGTGTAAAAGAGTACAATAGGTTTAGAAGACTCTGTGCTCCTAGCTTAGGTGAATATCCTATCTATGAAAAATGTTTAATACATCCAAAATGAAAATATGATAAACATTTTACAGAGGTTGCAAAGAAAAAAAGAATTGAAACGAATGTTGAGTCTGGAAAGAAAATATAATGGAACACAGTTGCTAATATTGTAGGATATCAGTTAAAAACAATTTCAGGTATCAACTGCTATGCTAATGTAATCATGAATGTTGTCTTTTTTTTAGAAAATCTACAGCATGTAATTATGGAAAATCGAGAAAAAAGATTTTTTTCTTTGTTACATTATATTTTTAAAAAGTTGGAAACTGATAAAATGAAAATTCATACTGCTTCTGATGAGCGGAATCTTCTGGGTATATGTTCTGGATCTTCACAATTTACACAGAATGTGCAGCAAGATGCTCAGGAATGTATTATGCTTGCAGTATTGGAAGATGAAGGAATATCTGGTTAGAAATTGTGATACATGGAAACATAAATGTGAAAATTGTACATTTACTTCTACCACTAAGATAGACACTGTACGATCCATATATTTGATAATACCAGATTGCAAAACAGTGTCTATTTTGTGAAATGGTACTGTTTGTTTTTATGTTGTACTTTTATGGATTTTATGAAATTCGAATAAAGGTCTTTTGAATTGAATTGTGTCTTCCAACGAATTATTAAAATCAGCTAATCAAGATATGTAATGTACTCAGTGCAAATCGTAAATGTTGTTAACATCATTTATAGAAAGATGTGGACAATATATCATCTTAATGCTACAATGCTGTAGAGGAGATGGAACAAAATTGGAAACAAAAATTTAACATTTTGTGTAAATTACAGGAAGAACTTTTAAAACTGTGGCTGTTGTTTTCCACGATGGACCTACTTCAACCTCTTCAACATCTTTACACTATACTGTGCATTTAAAATGCAATAAAGGATGGACCCTCTGTAATGATGCACATTTACAGTTCTAATTTTGGTTGCCTAATCAATTTCCAAATTCATATTTAATATTTTTGATGCCAACATTTTGAGAAGATGTAAACATTGATTACTGAGTATATTTTGTATATTTCCAGTACAAATGATTTCAGATAGATCATTCGCCCTTTTGGAAACATGTGAATTTGAATTTAAAAGTCTATCTTGGATATCCTCATTGCAAATGTTTTCAGAAACATCATTCGGCCTATTGGGAAGGTGTGAATATGAATTCAAAAGTATATTTTGGATATACTCAATGGAAATATTTTCAGAAACATCATTCGGCTAATTTGGAAGATGTTGATAATTACGGTTTCAATTATTGATTCTGTTCTTTCAAATGGCATTTGGAAAATTGTGTTTGAAAGAAGGTGGTCATATATTTGATCTTTGTATTATACACCATGTTACTAAGGATGTTCATTTGTGAAAATGTAAATACAAAGTTGAGTTTGTTGTAGATATTTTGAAGAGAAATATGTTTTTTTTAACAATCTTATTGATTGTATTTTATTTGCCCGCTGTCATCAACATGATGACAGCTGGTAATGTTGATGATCAACATTGAAATCACTGTTTATGGTGAAATTCAATAGAATCTGAAGACAGCAAAAAAGGGCAAATTGAATATGTAATGTAATTGTATAATTATGTTGTGTTGTTAAAACTTTAAAATTTTATGTAATAACAGAATTCTTTTTCTTCTCCTTTACAAATGCTACTACTAAAGTTTAAAATATTTTAAATGTATATTACAAAAAAAACTGTAATTTGTTTACTATTAATTTCATATCTAATTGAAAACAGGTAAGATTAATTCACTCATGTACTACCCATGCACTCTATCAAAGACACTGTCACTCCCCATGCCCACCTCCAGTCACCCAACCAGTACCATATACTAATCCAATCTTTCCGCTAATACTGAAGCACTTATAAATTCACCGTACACTCTCCTTGCAGTACACTAATCATCCAATTACTACCCATTTACTCATGTAATGATCCAGACACTAACTCATGCAGTGATACAATCATGTGTTCACTATCCATGCAGTCCTCTACCCACCTCCACACTACTGATTCACTCCTCTAATTACCCATGTGCTACCTATGCGGTCTTGCAAACCAACCGTCACTCCCTGTGCACTTCTCCAGTTACCCATCTAGCATGATGTACTTATCCAATCACTCCACCAATACCGAGGCACTTATAAATTATCCATGCACTCTCTTTACAGCACTGTAATCATCCACTCACTGCTCACGCACTCATACAATGGACCAGATAATAACACAAACACTGCTACAATCCTCTGTGCACTACCCATGAAGACCTGTAGCCAGCTACATACTACTGATTCACTCCTCAAAATACTCTAGAAGTACCCATGCAGTCTAGCAACCCCCCTGTCACTCCCCATGCACCTCTCAAATCAGACATCTAGCACTACGTATCCAATTCCGAAGCACCTATAAATTCAACATGCACTCTCTTTACAGCACTGTAAACATCCAGTCACTGTTCATGTACTCATACAATGGCCCAGGCCCTAACACAAGCACTGATACAGTCCTCTGTGCACCATCCATGCAGACCTCTAACCAGCTACATACTACTGATTAACTCCTCTAAATACTCTGGTAGTACTCATGCAGTCTAGCAATCCTCCTGTCAGTCCCCATGCACTTCTCCAATCACCCATCTAGCAGTATGTTCTCATCCAATCACTCCGCCAATACCCAAGCACTTCTAAATACACCATACACTCTCTTTACAACACTCTAATCTTCCAGTTACTAGTCACGTACTTATGCAATGGTGCAGACAATAACCAGCACTGTGCAAATTCACTGTGCACTATCCATACAGATCCCTAAATAGCTACACACTACTGATTCACTCCTCTAATTACCCATGTGCTACCTATGCAGTCTAGCAAACACAGCCACTCCCTATGCACTTCTCCAATCACTCATCTAGCACGATGTACTTATCCAATCACTCCGCCTATACCCAAGCACTCATAAATTATCCATGCACTCTCTTTACAGCACTGTTATCATCCAGTCACTGCTCACATACTCATTCAATGGACCAGGCCCTAACACAAACACTGCCACAATCATCTGTGCACTATCCATGCAGACCTGTAACCAGCTAAACCCTACTTATTCACTCTTCTATATACTCTAGTAGTACCCATGCAGTCTAGCAAACCCCCCTGTTTGTCTCCATGCACTTTTCCAATCACCCATCTAGCACTATCTACTTATGAAATCACTCTGCCAATACGCAAGCACTTATAAATTCAGCATGCACTCTCTTTACAGCACTGAAGTCATCCAGTCAGTGCTCACGTACTCATACAATGGCCCAAGCACTAACACAAGTACAGCTACAATCCTCTGTGCACTACCCATGCAGACCTCTAACAAACTACATCGGAACGATTAACTCCTCTAAATACTCTGGTAGTACTCATGCAGTCAAGCAATCCTCCTGGCAGTCCTCATGCACTTCTCCAATCACTCATCTAGCAGTATGTACTTATCCAATCACTCTGCCAATACTGAAGCACCTATAAATTCACCATACACTCTCTTTACACCACTGTAAACATCCAGTCACTGCTCACGTACTCATACAATGGCCCAGGCTCCAACACAAGCACTGCTACAATCCTCTGTTCACTATCCATGCAGACCTCTAAGCAGCTACATATTGCTGATTCACTCCTGTAATTACCCTGGTAGTACCCATACAGTCTAGCAATCCCCCTGTCAGTCCTCATGCACTTCTCTAATCACCCATCTAGCAGTATGTACTTATGCAATCAATCCGCCAAAACCTAAGCAGTTATAAATTCACCATGCACCCTCCTTGCAGTACTGTAATCATCCATTTAAATAGGCACTACTTATACAGTTATACAATCTTTCATGCACTACCCATGCACTGTTTGCATCAATCAACATCTACAGATCTACTCATGCAATCACCTGTGCATTAGCATGCAGTTATTTTCTTTTTTTAACCCGATAGGGTAGTTCTAAAATGAACTTTTTTCCTTCTTTTTTTGATTTTATATATTTTTTTTGTTTTTTAAAATTATTTGTATATTTTGATAGTGTTTTCTTTAAAAACAGCAAAAACTAAAGAAGTAAGTTTCAACTTTGCAATTAACCAATCATTGCAACAATAAAACAAATAAGATTAACAATGGTGGTTTCTTGCCGCAGAAACCGCAGCATCAATGGATTGCTCCCCATAGCAAACAAGAGTGTTGCACTTGATGCAAACTTGCTTAAGATTTCCAAACTCAGGACAAATGTCTGGGCCTCATGATGAGGAGGTTGAGATTCCAGGTGTGCTTGGACCAGCTCCCTGGTCATAGTGCTGCCTTTGTTCTTGTGCACGTCGTAGTTGTTCTCATGCAAATGGACGAGGGTGAATGATCTGCATGTGTTTATACATGCTGGATGTTCCGCAGGAGGAATATTTGTCACTCCCCCTCATCAGTACTTTTGAACATAGAAGGCAAGTGACCTTTCTTGCATTCACTTTCTTTTCTCCAGGTGGGATTGTGAAGAATTTCCACACAATGCTTTCTGTTTTTTGGCTTACTGGAATGTCCTCTTCCTTTTTATTCCAAAGAAATATCACCACAGGAGTAGAAGAACCCATATCCAATAAAAAGGAAAACACCAAAGACATCTACATACTAGCTCAAAAAACACAGCAGGTGTGTCTCCCGGGATGCTGTAGAAAGAATGAGAAAAATGGGTGGGGTCCTCCAACTTCTAGAATTGGCATCCTTATGAACCAATGAATGCTTTCTTTTAAAGTCACATGGTCTCGCACCCGACGCGATTTCGCGAAAGTATATTTAACAGTAATATAACTTTAATGCAATTAGACATATATAAATGTAATAATTAGTTTACATAATCTATTGATCTAATATTCATATTCAACTAGCATACATATAGTTTTCAACATAAAATATTTTTGGCGGGAGTGGCGCGAACGCACACGTTCATTACGTTACACGGGGCGGGGAACCGCGCTTCCGTCACATACCAAATGCGCACATGACGCGATCCCATTCGTATATGATGTTACGCGGGGGTAAGACACAGCGCACCCGTTGCTAACCAAAAGCGCATCCAATATGAAGGCTTGAATCCGTACACCCGCCGAGATAGGTCCACAATGGGTGCGCAACTCCACTTTTTTATCCCCCCCAAAAAATGTATATGTAAGAAAACAGATGAAATTATATAATGTTAGTAACAAAGATAATAAATAACAAAACTTATAACTTATAAGATGTCCCCCAAAAAATTACTGAACAAACCATATGTTTAATGAACATTTTATTTAAAAATTATCATTTACAAAACCTTTGAAATTCACTGAAAAAAAACATAGGTTTCAGGTACGTTATAGTTTGAAATTAGCATTTAAAAATCCTTCGAAATTCACTGAAAAAAATCTGTTTCAGGCACGTTATAGTTAGAAATGAGCATTTAAAAAAACCTTTGAAATTCATTGAAAAAAAACATAGGTTTCATGCACGTTATAGTTTAAAATTTGAATATCAAAGGTTTTTTAAATGCTAGTTTCAAATTATAATGTTCATTAAACCTATAGTTTATTCAGTAATTTAGATTTTTTTGGGGTGATATTTTGTAACTTTAATATCCTAAAAATAGTTTTTGTATTTTTTTTTGTTTATTGTAAAATTAATTCAATGTCTTCTATTTTCTTAAATATTAATATATATATTTTTTTAATTAAAAAAGTGGAGTCGCGCACCCATCGTGTACCTTTCTCATGGGTGTGCGGATTCAAACCGCCACATTGGTAAAGTCGTGAAGGATGCATGTTTCAGCCAGCCCACTCCGCTTACGCTTACAGGGAGGGAACTTCAATGCTACATGTCCCAGGTTTTCCCTGCAGTGATCTGCTGATCACAGGTCTAGTTGTCTGCATGTCACAGCCACTCCCTCATGGCTGGTTTACAGAGCTGAGCGGGTGTACAGCCTGCGATGATGAGTGGGCCTAGATACATCATCCTGGCAATCAAGACCCGATTTGAATTGTGAGCTCAGCTGGACCGCGTGCATGCCAAAGGTTGCTGGCTGTACGGACAGAACTCCTCTCGGCGAGGTGCAGCAGGATGCGCTGGGGGGCTGTGCCGCCGAATCCAGTGACGGCTGAGGAGGTTGCTCCGACACGTGGTGGGCTCTCTTGGAGACACACCGGTGGCGGCAGGTGAGCATAAAGGTCTGGGTGCGCAGGGTTGGGCAGTCATCAGCGGGCAGTGGACTGGTTTGGGGACCAGGGCTGGGATGCTTGCAAAAGATGTAGGAATCATGCATACTGCCTAAGAAGTTTGTGAACACATTAGTATACAAGTCCCGGTGGTCCAGTTTTGCCTGCACATTGTAGGAATGCATGTGGTTTCTGTTGGGGTGATTGTGTGCAGTGTCGGCAGGGGGCACAAGTAGTACATGTGTGCAGTCAATTGCTCCCAACACATGCAGGAAGCCTGCTAGGGTGTGGTTCCCTTGCTTGGTCTCCAGCTGTTCCTGCCCAGTGTGGGTGAAGTGAACATGCAGGTGTATCAAGCCGAACCAAACCGTGATACTTACAGGTATGATAAATCCGGCATAATGAGACCGTAACAGAAGTTTGTGTGGTTGTAACATTGCTTTTATTTCCTACAAAGGTTACGACCACATGAACTTCTGTTATGCTCATTTTGTGCAGGATTGATCATACATAACAGGTGCAGCGCAGCCAGCAGCTTTGTCTGTATCATGGTTATGGGCTTGGGCCTCCGCACGCATGCATAGCGTTACTGTCGCTGCCCAAGGGAAAATCGGGTTAGTGGTCTATGCTCCTGGAACCGGAAGCTGACGTCACCATGCCTCAACACTTCCGGGCCGACGCGCTTAACAGACAGGGATTCCAGCTGCCTCGGCACTTTGGATTAACGCCGATTAACGCCGATGCCACTGCTGAAGACACGCTGAGACTGAGACCATCCTCCATCAGGTATCGTGCTTTGAGAAGCAGTTCCATTCTCTGGTGCCGTTTTGATGCCCTAGCTGAAGCGCTGTTCTTGTGAAATCAAATGCCTGCCTAGTGTGGTTGCCCATGTAAGCAGCGCTTACGAGACTGCCTTCACTTGCAGGCATTTTCCTTGTCTGTCTGTCATTGATTGGCCTTGTTCTGTTATTTCATGCCACCTACGCACAGGAGTGTGTTAGGTGAGGTACATTTTGTTTCTTCTTTATTATTCGTGCAGGAGCGCTGGTTTTTCATTTTTGTTCTCATGTGCAGGAGCGCTGACTGTCCCAGACAGTTGTCACGTGCAGGGGCTCCTTGCCTGTTTATCCCAGTAGAAGTCTTGTTCCTTTGTCCCTTGCCACTTACGCACAGGAGTGTGTTAGGTGGGCTACTGTGCAGTTCTTCTTTATTATTTGTGCAGGAGCGCTGGTTTTTCATTTTGGTTCTCACACGCAGGAGCAATTCCCCGTGCAGATTAAGTGCACTGAAGTAGGCATTGTTTCCTGATACAGGTGCAGGAGTGCTGGTTGGCTGTTTGCCACTGATGACTTCACAGGTCTCACGTATGAAGTAATCATATAGTTAATAGGGTTTGACAGTGCTTAGAGCAGTAGGGAGTTTTGGGATGTATTGAAGTAACAGTTGTTCCCTTATTATCTATTACAGACCTAGTGTCAAGAAAGATGTAGTGAGGCCCTCAGATTTGTTACTAGAAGAACTTTACTTCTCCTTGTCTGGCTTCTACCCCCGGTACCCCCTCTATCTTGGTCAGTATCCACACATCTACTAGGGTAAGGTGGGAGACGGTGGTGGTGGTTCATGTTGCCTCGGCAGGATCGCTTCACAAGTATAAGGTAAGACTTGTGGGACTCTGACAGTCTGCAGAAGGATGTTGATTTTTCCGCTGTGTTGGTACCATCAGCATGTGGGCCATGTGACAGTGTGCACCAACTTGAGAATGAGGTGATAATTCTTTTGCCACGTTTGCTGCGCTAAAGTGCCAATAACTCGGCAATAGGTCCCCTCTGTTGGGTTATAGAGTGACTCTAAAACAAGCCCTTGTGTTTATTAGGACTTTGTTGAAGCTATATGTGAATCACAAGAAAAAGATGAAAAAACAAGAAAAGTGGGCAGGGTAAAAAAACACTCTGACCCCCTAGGCCTGCTCAGGGGATCCTACAAAAACCCCCAGGGCCCCAAAACTATTACTACTTAAAAAAAAAAGTGGGTAGGTGCACAAATCCAGGTGAATTTTTTTTAAACGTTGGGGTGTATTCTCAAGGACTTATCGCTGTTATCGGCACTTTAGCGCAGCAAAAGTGGCGAAAGAATTATCATGCCATTCTCAACCTGGTGAAAAATGCCGATATCACCGGTTTTCCAGCGATAGCTTCCACACAAAAATAGACACGAATGAGAGCGACAACTAACGCTAATCATATGCAGAGTTGGCGTTCCCTTGCAAAAAAAAACACAAAAACACCACTTCCCGATATTTTCAGCGACCAGCCAAATCTGTGATGCGATCCAAAAGCAGGCGATAAGCTGCGTTAGCAGTAAGAATTTAACATCTGCCTTTTACTGGTGTAAAGCAGGACAACTACCTACAGTATGAAAGGTAGCGCAGCCCAGGGCCACATCTGAAGACCAACACATGTCATAGAGCTACTGATCATGCAGCTCCGATACCCAAGAAGGCCACAACACCCACCACCACCAGCCCTAGGGCCTCCCCCTCGTACTACCACTGAGGCAGCGCAGAAAAGGACAACAGACCTTTCCAAAATGGCATGCCCCTCAGCCACACAATAGCTGAATGTTGGGAGAGGTGGGAACCAAGTATGTGTGAAGGAAGCAAATCACCCATCAATAACAATCCACACAATGTCAAGCGTAGCTGTGATGTGCTGGACAGACCTCACTATGCAGAGCACAGACCTCTCCATGTGCACATATACTGCTGGTGCTTGTAGTGTTGTAGACAGTGGACACAACCATGTTACCTCAGGCAGGGGGAAGATCTCAGTCATGTAGCTGTGTTGTCCCGCCCCCTGGAAGTGGAAGCGGAGTTGGCTGGTCCGACGTACACCACTCCAGTGTAGGAGTGTGAAAAATAGGCCGGGGCTTTGGGGGTGGTTCACTTCTGGGAAGGCCAATGCGTCTGCCAGAGAGTCGGCCCTCACCCTGCCATGAGGCCAACGTCGTGACCGCCGGCCTCCTCAACACAGGCCCCTATCGAACCCAGCGGCGGAGCACCGCAGAGTGTTATCCGTACAGACTACTGCCTTCAATGTACACTGTGGACAACAGGGCTCATAATTCAGATCGAGTCGCGATTGCAGATTACGCAGTCAAGTAGGTAACAGACATTGCTACCAGTGCTACCCGCCCGGAGCACGCATCATCGCAGGCTGTGCTTCAGGTGCCACTAACTCAGTGCACCATAAGTCACTGCCACGTAACTTTACTGAGGCAGAATTCATTAGGTAAAAGACATGGCTCCAAATGCAGCCCGCCCGGACCACGCATTATGATTCTCTGAGAAGCTAGAAAATTCAGAGAGATCCAACAAGACAATGCCCAAATAATGATCTTCCCTGACTATAGCCAGGAAGTGTAGATACAGAGATGCTCCTATGACTCGATAAAAGCCAAACTGAGAGCCCTCCAAATCCAGTACATGCTATTGTTTCCAGCCAAACTAAAAGTAATATACAAGGATAAATCCAACTTTTTTAAAAATCAAGAAGAGGCGTGGCAGTGGCTGGAGGAGCACCTTTAGTTGATGAGGCCCACGACCAGTACCCAAAAGATGGATACTGCAGAGAGACCCATGGTGTGGTCCATGGGGGCACCGAAATCATAAAAAATGCAGCAACAGCGCGGGAAGCGACTCCCCGGGGCGACTCCATACCCCAAAACTGGACCTGAAAGAAGGAGGCGTCGGAGTGGTGGATCCCTTGACTCTAATCTGCCGACGGGTTCCCGATTCCTTTGCCTTACAGAGAAATCACGTTCGGATATGGAGGAGGATCCTTAGCATTCCTCGGAGGAGGAGGAGGAGGAGGACAGACAGTCTCTGCATCCCTTGGCGGTTGAGATAAATGCGATGGAGCACGAGGCTACACCAGACATCATGGTGACCCAGGAGAACCCCTGGACTCTAACTCATGACGGAGGGACCGATATGGCTGTCCAAGAATCTGTAGCGTTCGCTTGGAGCAAGCAAGTTGGACGCCCCTCTTTGTTTGTTTGTTTGTTCTGCCTTTATTCTTTCTCTTTCTTGCTTGCTCTTGTTCACATCTTTATATGTTGTCATTGTAAAGGTTCAGAGCGGGCTTCTCCTATTTTGTGAGTTTGGGACTGCGTGGGCGACAGACCTCCATCACCCGAAAAGCTCATCCTCTAGCATTTGGCCAGAGATGGGACAGCGGGGGGAGGAAGGTGGGGAGGGGGGAGGTTGATGGGGGAATTCAACAGTTTCCAGGGGGGAGCGGGTGGACTTGTTACATGTTTGACAAGGTTTACAGCTACGTTTTAAGGCATGCCAGATATGGGATCATTCCAAACGCCTGCATACTAGTCACCCGACTCCTGGTACTACACGATGCATTTCACCACTGATGTCTCTTGCGACGGAAGGTAGCTCCCAGGCTGCTCCACACATAAGTGGCTGTTTCAAGATCCTTACGTGGAACATGATGGGCCTGGCCAACAAAATCAAGAGGGGGTTGGTCCTGTCATACATAAAGAGGGTAGGTCCGGATATTGCCTTGCTGCAGAAGATCCACCTTCAGGGAACAAAATGTTTGTTTCTGGCGAGAGGACCGTATAAAGTTTTGGCGCATGCAGGATACACGACAGGCTCCAGAGGGGTCGTCCTTTTGATTAAGAAATCCCCCCCTTCGTAGCTACCCAGACATGGACGGACCCACAGCGGACGTACTTGGGAATAACGGGAACGTGGGGACGACACAAGATCACAATAGCCTCGATATTTGCACCACCGAAACTTCAAGCCAGAACTCTTACTGGACTAGCTGATATCCTTCTGGACACACCACATACACTTCAAGTAGTGGGCGGGGACTTTAACAGCGTAATGTCTTCCCTGAAGGACAGAGCGAGGAACTGACCTGATGACTCATCAACGACACCCCTGGCCAGGGCTATCTCCACACTAGGACTAACAGAAGTCTGGCGATGGTTACACCCGGATGCCAGAACTTACTCATATTTTTCAGGGGCGCACAGGGCATATTCCAGGTTAGACTATGTTTTCCTCTCCCGACATGCTCTTAGCATTGAGGATGTATCAGAGTATCAAGCACGAGGAATCTCAGAGCATTCACCCCTTATGGTACAACTGGGCGGGAAACATAAGGTCAGGGGCAGGGGATGGAGGCTGACTGCATGGGACCTCCAGAATAAGGAACTGCTGCGGGGACTCAGAGCAGATACGAAGGTATACTTCGCTGAAAATATAGGGTCGATACAATTGGGTGTAATACTCTTGGAAAGCCTTTAAGACAGTTCTGCGCGACAGGGCCCAAAATAGGATAGTGGGGGAGAAAAGGAAAGCGCAGGAAGAGCTCCACTCTCTGGAAACTCAAATCTTGGAGCTAGAACAAAGGCATGTGTTAGAACGGGACCCACAGATACTTCGACTTCTAGTGGACAAACAACAACAATAGAAGGCCCTAGTAACAGATGAAGCCAAAGCTCAAGCACAGGCGACCCTTCATAGATTATACAACGTAGGGGATAAGTCCTGAAAGCTCCTGGCAGGTTAAGCCGTAGAGAGCAGGATGCCCGCTGGGTAGAACAGGTGATTGATGGTCAGTGACAAACCCAGCGGAAGGATGTCCAAATAGTCCAGGTATTCACCACCTACTATAAGGATTTTTACAAGGCCAGAGACCTGGGCGCATTAGAAGATATACTGCCGTACATAGACAGCATTGAGACTCCCATCTTAACTGAGGAGGATAAGCTAAGCCTCGAAGTTGACATAACGACCACTGAGATCAAAGAGGCCTTAGCCAGACTCCATCCAGGGAAATCCCCAGGCCTGAACGGGTTCCTGTTAGACCTGACATCATTGGCTTGAGTCTCTCCTCCATTTTTTCTGTTTGCCTCCACTGTTTTACGATGTTTTGCTGGTATATGCTTTGGGCACTGTGCCACTGCTGATCAGTGCCACAGTGCAAGTGCTCCCTATGTTAAATTACTGTATCGATTGAATTCCATGTTTGGCTTATTTGATTTACTGTCAGTCCCTAGTCTAGTGCACCAGGAGTGCCAGGGCTTGTAAATACAAATGCTGCTCGTGGGCTTGCAGCACGTGTTGTGCCACCCACAGGAGCGGCCTAGTAAAAGTATGTCTGAGGGTCTGCCATTGCCAGACCCACGTGCAGTCTAGTACTGTCACGCTGACTGCGCACGTACACCTACTTGCCAGTCACTAAACCTTCCCTTAACTTCACGTTAGTCACCCCTATGGTAGACCCACGGGCAGGGTGCGTTGTAAGTATAAGGTAGGACAGGCCTGACCAGGTTGGCATGTCCTGATAGTGAAATACAGCCATATTCGTTTTTCACTATTGTGAGGTAACCTGCTCTCCATTAGTTAGAATGGGCTGCCGGGATTATTAATGCTATAATCCTAGCTGGCTCAGGGAGCATGGTGCAATGTCGAGTTTGGTATCCCTGAACTCGGGGTTTAATTACGCATCCGTTGGTGTGGATGGTTTTTGGACTCTGGGTTTGAAAATAGCAATTTTTGAAAGGGTCTATTTTCTTGTCTAAATGTTTCTGATTTCTGCTGGTTTGGTGTGTGTGTGACAGGAGCTGGGTGGCTCCAGAGGTCTGAATGAGTCAGTGTGGGATGAGTGGGACATTTGCGTTGAGAGTAGGGGGAGAGTAGTTGCTGATAGCCTGCCCTGCCTGATACAATGCTGGCTCCACCTCCTGCCAAGCGACTGATGGCTCTGTGCCTGCCATGGACGATCCTAGCCCCACCTCCTACCAGGAGGCCGATAGCTCTGCTCCTGCCAGTGACAATGCTGGCTCCACCTCCTGCTGGGCGTCTGAGGACCCAGCCCTGCTCAGTGAATAGGCCAGGTGCCTCTGCCCGGCTCCACCCACTACAGACCCAGGATGTTGGGACATCCCCCTGCATGGACAAAGGGATCAAAGCCAAAAAGGGGTATAAGAGAAGGACCCCTGAACCAAGAATTTAGATCACTTCTGACAAGGAACCCTGAAACCAAGGACAAGAAGCCTGCTGATCCAAGGACTTGCCTACCCCTTCTGCCAGTGTGCTGTTTGCTGGGGGGAATCCTGCATTGCTTCTTTATTTTTGCCAAGGAACCAGGAGAGAGGAACTGTGTGTGTACTCTCACGCTTTGCTAAGAAAATCTCCAAGGACTGGAAGAGTGCCAGTCTCCTGTTGAAGTCACAGGGCTAAAGGACTTCATCTGCTTAAAGTGCTATTTGCTGGAACCTGTGAATCCAGCTAATAGAGAAAAACAGTTTCCCTTGGTCAAATATCTAAAGAATTGAAGCCCAAATATTAATTCTGGACACAAAACTCAATTTTGATGCAAACATAAACAGCACTCTATGTAAAAAGGTAAACGATTTTATTAAAACAATATTTTCATAAAAACACATACACAAAGCTTAAAAATCGAATTTCTCACTCTTTACATTGCTCATTGAGACATTCTAAGAGAAATGTTGATCCTACAGTGCAAGCACAATTTGTGTGAACATAAATGTTAAAAACATGTATAAAAGAGACACCTATAAATATGCTCTTTTTCATACAATATACAGTAAACGAGGAGGGGAGAGAAGAAAGGACACAGACATTCACGATTTGTCATATATTAGTGCACATTGTATCCCTCTGTGTTACTCAAACCCAAACTTGTCTTTCTTTCAATATTCGTGGGGTGAGTTGGGTTATTGAATTGTGCAAAGAATGGGCGTCGACGCGTTTCGATGGACTCATAGGATGTGGGCCATCTTTTTCAAGACACAAGATTTTACTTCTCTCCTGTTTGGCACTGGGTGGTTGCCTATGATTGGAGACCCTTATAACATGATCCTAGTTAGCTGCATTCTGGTGGAGTCTTTGTCTGGTCGGTCTTTGCATTGCAATTATTGTATGCAGTCAGATCTGCTCTTTCTGCAGTTTCTCGGTATCTTAAAAAGCACACCTTCAGTCAGCAGGGAGAAGTGAGTAGACAGCAGTCTGTTTCCTTGTATTGACCACGTTGACTGCTTTGGGTATTTTGCCTGCTGTCAAACCTCGTCATAGGCTGTGGTATCCGTTCTTTACATTGTAGCCCGGTCTTTATGAGTTAAGTATCCCAGGGTCGGGTGCCTGCGAATGATACACGCGTTGCAGTCTAAAAACGGGTGTCTCGCGTCCCCGATCTTTTTGAGTTGAGGGTCCCAGGATCGGGTGTCTGACACTGGGGCAGTCGCTGCGGTCTAATGCCCTCGATTGTCCCGGCGTCCCTTGGTTTTACGGAAATCTCGATCGCGCACCCGACCTCTTGCGTCTGTCGTCTGTTCTCTTCGATACCTCTCGGCGTGAGTTGGTTAACAGGGACAATCGAGGGCATTAGACCGCAGCGACTGCCCCAGTGTCAGACACCCGATCCTGGGACCCTCAACTCAAAAAGATCGGGGACGCGAGACACCCGTTTTTAGACTGCAACGCGTGTATCATTCGCAGGCACCCGACCCTGGGATACTTAACTCATAAAGACCGGGCTACAATGTAAAGAACGGATACCACAGCCTATGACGAGGTTTGACAGCAGGCAAAATACCCAAAGCAGTCAACGTGGTCAATACAAGGAAACAGACTGCTGTCTACTCACTTCTCCCTGCTGACTGAAGGTGTGCTTTTTAAGATACCGAGAAACTGCAGAAAGAGCAGATCTGACTGCATACAATAATTGCAATGCAAAGACCGACCAGACAAAGACTCCACCAGAATGCAGCTAACTAGGATCATGTTATAAGGGTCTCCAATCATAGGCAACCACCCAGTGCCAAACAGGAGAGAAGTAAAATCTTGTGTCTTGAAAAAGATGGCCCACATCCTATGAGTCCATCGAAACGCGTCGACGCCCATTCTTTGCACAATTCAATAACCCAACTCACCCCACGAATATTGAAAGAAAGACAAGTCTGGGTTTGAGTAACACAGAGGGATACAATGTGCACTAATATATGACAAATCGTGAATGTCTGTGTCCTTTCTTCTCTCCCCTCCTCGTTTACTGTATATTGTATGAATAAGAGCATATTTATAGGTGTCTCTTTTATACATGTTTTTAACATTTATGTTCACACAAATTGTGCTTGCACTGTAGGATCAACATTTCTCTTAGAATGTCTCAATGAGCAATGTAAAGAGTGAGAAATTCGATTTTTAAGCTTTGTGTATGTGTTTTTATGAAAATATTGTTTTAATAAAATCGTTTACCTTTTTACATAGAGTGCTGTGTATGTTTGCATCAAAATTGAGTTTTGAGTCCAGAATTAATATTTGGGCTTCAATTCTTTAGATATTTGACCAAGGGAAACTGTTTTTCTCTATTATTTGGTAGTACCCTATTCCCCTGGTTTTACAAGGGGTCTCTCTCTATTCCTTCAGACCTGTGAATCCAGCACCTCTGAAAGAAACCAGCAATCTCGACGCCGACGGACGTCGCCGAATCCAGCTCGACATCGTGAGTAACGGCTCCAGTGTCCTGCTTCCTCGACGCCGGCCGCTGGGCCTGATCGACGCCAGCAGCAACGCCAGTGAGTAGTGAGTTCGGCTCCAGCTCCAAGGGACCTCGTGTCTGCACTGCTGCTGATCGTATCGACTTCGTGCCCTCTCGACGCCGTGAGCGCTGCTCACTCTTGCAACAGCATCATCGACATCGACGACTACTAAGGCCCGATCGACACCGAAGACGCGACGCCGGATTGCTCGACGCCGCTGATCATCATGTGCTTCCTTTTCCTAAGGTACTGTGTTGTTGAGGGGTCCGTGTGACTCCGGGCTCGACGTAGCGCTCCTCGCTGTCGACGCCGAACCTTTGGATTAACTTCACCTCGACGTCGTGTGACTCCTGTGTGAGTTACATTGTTGCCAAGAACTGTGTCTTAAAGAAGAAGAGTTGCTTTTGTTACTAAAGACTTTGTGCTAAAGAAGAAACTACACTTGAACTATTATTTTCCCTTCCAAGAGTATTTATTAAGATTGTGCATATTCTTTGTCGTTATTTGGTCTTGTGCTAAGCCTTATATAAAAATACTTATTTGTATAATACTACTGTGTCGTGTCCATTTGTAGTGTATTCACTTTATTACTGTATGTGGTCATAAATGCTAAACGCACAGCCTCTGAGATAAGCCTGTCTGCTCTGCCAAGCTATCAAGGGGGTGAGCAGGGGTTATCAAAGGGTGTGATCCCCTTGCCCTGACTAGAAAAGGTGTGTATTTGTCAGATGTGTATACCTCTGCCAACTAGAGACAGCCGGTTCTAACAGTTCCCCACTGAATTCTTTAAAAAAAGAAGCGGATCTACTGAGTGGCCATCTCTTGACCCTGTTCATGGAGGCAGCCCAAGAGGGCATCCTACAACCTGACCTCCCTATGGTCACAATTATCCCTATTCATAAACAAGGTAAACCCCCTGAGGAATGCGCATCCTACCGCCCTATTTCTCTCCTGAATGTGGAGGTCAAGCTCCTGGTGACGATAGTGGCACTCAGTCTGCGCCGGGTAATCTCCAACCTGATCCACTTGGATCAGACAGGCCTCCTGCCAGACAGGGCGATCAGATGAAATCGTAGGAGAACCCATAACTGGCTGATGGAGGTGCAAGCCCATCAGAAACCACATATGTTCCTGTCCTTAGACGCTGAAAAAGCATTTGACGCAGTACATTGGCCCTTCCTTGAGGTAGCGTTAACCAAATTCGCCTTTGGACCCACATTCAGGAACTGGGTGAGATTCCTTTATACAGACCCGAGAGCCAGGGTTAAAGTGAACGGGGTGTTGTCAGACGATTTCCCCATAAGGAGATGGACCCGACAGGGCTGTCCCTTATCCCTGTTACTATTCTCCCTTACCATTGAGATAGTGGCCTGTGAGATTCGACAGGAAAAAGAGATACGAGGGTTTAAAATCAAGCAGACGGATACGTCCGAGGAGAAAATATCGCTCTACGCGGATGATGTGCGCTTATATGTCACCCACCCAGTCAGCACAGTCCCAGTGTGGTTTACCCTTTTGGGCCGCTTTGGCTCCTACTCAGGATATTTGATAAATTGGCACAAGTCGATTCTATATAGCCCCAGGCAGGGAGAAGTCTGGCCCCTCTTGCCCGGTGCCCTCCGGGTTACGGGAACAGGGTTTATGTATCTGGGAATATTTGTAACCATGGATAAGAATCTCTCCCACCAGAGAAACATCCAGGAAGTACTCACAAACTTTGTTAATGACGCTATTAGATGGAAGACTCTCCCCCTCACGATTCTAGGCCACGCCGCAATGTTCAAAATGATTACATTGCCGGGCTTTCTCTATGCCCTACAAAATGAATATTTCCCCCTCTCCCGACAGGTTTTTAAAGATATAAATGCCGAGCTTCGATCATTACTATGGCTGGGGAGACAACCCAGGATAGCCCTAGATACCATGCAAAGACATCAATACAATGGAGGGATCTCCCTGCCGGATATTTAAGCATATTGCTGGGTAGAACACTTATCACCAATAAATGAATGGCTTCACGCTCTGGCCGATCACCTCATGTATAGACTACAGAGAGGTACAATGGCGCACCGCACCTGTTTGCACTATATATATGGGGGTAGGGGAAAAGTAAAACTGTACCCAGCAACGCAGGTTACTATAGAGGTCTGGCAGAGAGCGACTAAGACATTTGGCTAGACGCACAAACTAACAAAACAGACCCCAATATGGTCCTGTTCTAGGTTAAAGGAACTGCACAAGATAAAGGAGTTTAAGGGGTGAGACGATATTGGAGTCTCTACATTAGGAGACCTGCTACAGAGGGGAGACCTAAAGTCCTTCCAGACACTGAGACTAGAATCCGGATTGCACCACAGTCAGTACTTGAAATATGCGCTGCTGCGCCACGCATGGAGGGCAGAGATGGCACTTTCCTCTCTTTCTTGATAGAGTATGCCCTGCTCGAGGGTCGCTTATTACAGGAGCAAATCCCACGCAAAATACTATCCCTGACATATAACACTTTGCTTAATAATATGCCTGACAGACTAGGGAAACTTAGAGAAACATGGGAACAAAACCTGGGAGAGATGGATACGGTAGACTGGGAGACCGCTCTAATGTATCACAGAGAACTCGCAATTAGTCCAGTCTGTGCCTCATTCAGTATAACATTTTCCATAGGGTATATTATGACAGACTACGGCTGCGGTGTAGGCATGCTCTGGGGAACTTTTAGCATATTATCTGGGAGTGCCGTATAATTCAGGAATACTGTGTTAAGATACTGAGGGAATTGAGTAGGGTACTGGAGGTGGCCCTTCCTGTGGAGCCAAAACTGGTGCTGCTGGGAATAACCAACGATGTCGCCCACTCTTGATTTTCGTTGCACTAGCCTTAGTGGTGGCTAAAAAAGACGTGGCCTGAGCGTGGGGCGCTCCTATACCCCCTTATATAAGGGGCTGGAGAAGAGGCATGGATATGTATAATGCAGCAGAGAGGGTCACATACAAAGCTCAGGAATGCCCCAAGAAGTTCACTAGTGTGTGGGGAAAATGGAGACGATATCATGGCCTGGACGGGGGACTGTGAAAAGGGACGAAGGGACGGGGAGACAATCCCATGAACCTTGCAATGTAGAGACTATTGGGGAGCTATTTTTCAGATCTGTAGTTTTACTTGATTGATGGTTTGGCGGGAGGAGGGTGGACAGTGGAGGGGCACCGGGGAATTGGGAAAGATTACATACGTCATGCCTGCTATGTTTATGAAGTTTAAAAAGCAAATAAAAAAAAATATTTTTTAAACTATGCAGCTCAACTCAATGCCACGTGCATGTTGGCCCTTACTGACCGCTGCCTCTGGCCAACACTGCGGTCAGCAGGGCTCACAATTCAAATTCAGTCTTGATTCATTAATTTCAGAGTCCAGTAGGCAACTAACTATAACGTCCCTGAAACCTACATATTTCAACAATGTATTCCATACAAATTTCATCTTTTGTTCCATATGCCTACACTGTGGTCAGCAGGGCTCACAATTCAGATTGAGGCACGATTGCAGATGACACAGACCAGTAGGCAACAGACATACCTCCCAGTGCGGCCCGCCCGCACCACACATCATCGCTGGCTGCGCACACGCTGAAAGCTACTGATGCCACTAACTCAGTGCACCACAAGTCAACACCATGTGGTTGTGGGCCGTTGCTAACCGCTGCCTCCGGCCTACACTATAGTCATCAGATCTCACACATATCCAATCCAATCCTCACCTGCAAGGAAACACCATCATCGCTGCCTGCGCACACGCTGAGCTCTTCAGGTGCCACTAACTCTGTGAATCACAACTCATGGACCATTTATGATTGACTTTCATGCTGTAGACACCGGACGCAACAATGTCACCTCAGGCAGCAGGAATATCCCGAAGGGACATTAACAATTTCTTCACATGAGCACGCTCATCTCTGGTGCCCCTGCCTCAGTGCACCACAAGTCATTAACCCTTTACGATACAATGTTTGGTGTGTGGTTTAATGTCTGGTGCCCCTACTTTAGTGCACCACAAGTCATGGACCCTTTATGATGGAATTTGTGTGTGTGATCCGATGACCACTGTTGTGGTTGTTGCCAGCACCAACCATTCCGAGAGGGCTGACTTACACTCACCGCACAATGCATCCAGCACAGGCATCACTGGACATGTGACCCCGGTAATAAAAAGGGGCCAGGCGCACGTGCCTGTATCCAGTTCCACTATCTATCTAACTGTGTCCGTGTGTTCATAATGTAATGTAATGTTATGTAATTCAATACTTGTAGAGCGTGACTGTCACTCCACGAGGAGTATCCAGGCGCTATCTTGAAGGGAAGGGATTTTGTATGAATGATGGCCCTGGACCCTACTATATTACATTGTGCTGTTGACTGCACATGCAACAATGTTACCTCTGACAGTGGGGAAGACCTTGGTTATGTAACTTTGGCTGGGTCATTCTACATGGGTAGAGACTTGATGATTAGAGTACTGCAAGGAGAGTGTATGGTGAATTTATAAGTGCTTGGGGATTGGCAGAGTGATTGGATAAGTACATATGTTGGCGGAGCCTAACCCCCTAGCACAAGCTTGGCTCTAATTGGCTGCCAACCAGTGGCAACCCCAGCGGAGCGTCAGGATTGCAAACCAAGCCTCGGGAGACCCGACGCTACGCACAAAGTGTGAGTAGGCACTGTGGCGGTTCCTGAGGCACCCGCCTTCTTTGCTATGGGATCCCCACATCCTTTGCTCTAGTACCCTGGGTTTCCGCCCACTAAAATCTGGGCCACTGGCTAGCAGGAATACACCATGGATGCCTGGAAAACCTAGTCGAGAAGCTTAGATTTCTCATTGTGGTATACTGCATTCTCATTCAGTGGATACCCTTCCAGGTCGTTGATCTCTGGATCAAGGAACTCTGACTGTTGGATCCCTGGAGTCCCTTCCACTGGATCCCCTAAAGCGAGATGCTGGGTCCGTGGAGCTCCAGTAATAAAAGGGCCAGGATCCTGTCTGCAAGATATTCCCAGCCCCACAGCTGGATCATTGACATACGGCGGATAGAATCTACGGAATTCTGTAAGAGTAAGCGGAGTCGGCAGAGCCGGTGTACACCAGTCAGGGGAGCAACTAAAGCCGAATTTTGGGCAGGCTGATAAAAATTTTGGGAGGGGCTAATTCTTCCAGTCATAGGCAGAGTGAAGGTGCTGGAGCTCTAAGAAGGGGTGAAAACACAACAAAGCCTCATTAACAGGTAAATGATATTTTAAAGACCTGTGAAGTACTCTGGTGCCACGCTGAGAGTAATACACCCAGCACGTTCAAACTTGAGGGCACGCAGAGAGCCACACACACAGCGCGTTCACACTAGGGGGGTCGCGCTGAGAGCTGCACACACAACGCGTTCACACTAGGGGCGTGCTGAGAGTCGCGTTAGGATCGCAACTCCAAACATTTCTAAAAAAAACGGTCCACTTCTATTAATTTATATTCGCCCGAAGACCCCATCCCCCGGGACATGCCCAATTCTTGAATGTTTTTATTAATCATTGGGAAGGGGGGCCGCGTGGTCCCCCTTCCCTTGTCTACTTCTGGCACCAGGGACCCCATCACCCGGGGCCTGGCCTCTTCGTTGGAGACCGTGGGGTGAGCCACAATGCCCCCACAGTCCCGCCGGCTTCTCGCCTCCTGCGGGAACCAGCATTGCTTTTGGGCAAGGGGAGCTGCTAACATGCAGCTCCCCTTACCCAAATGCAATCCTGCTTTGCTTCATGGAAGCGAGCGCAGGATTTCCTCTTCTCACTTCAACGAAGCAAAGCAGGGTTTGCTATGACAGGGCAGGAGACGTGTTTCTACCCTGTCATAGCAAACAACAATGTCCGGGGGTGGGGTCCCCGGAACATTGCAGGAGCTGGCCCTGGGTGGTGGTGGACCCCAGGGCCATCAAGGGTTCCAGGAGGCCCCTCCCTCTATTTTCAAAGCCCTCTATTTTGGTCCCCAGGGCTTCAGGGGGCCCGCAAGCCCCCCCTGGATATTTAATTAAATAATAATTACAAAACAAGCCCCGGAGTGGTGGCAGTCCCCGGGGCTGCAGGACGGCCGTGTGCCCTCCCACACTTAATTTACATAGCCCCGGGTAGGTGGTGGTCCCTGGGGCTGTGGAGGCCCCGCAGGCCCCCGCAATATAATTATACAATTGCCCGCAGAACCTGGCCCACCCGGGGGCTCATTTAAATGAAGTGGGGGAGCCCCCGCTTCATTTATTTTTTTGTTTTTTGTCCGGATTTGCGCACACAGAGCGCATTCGGACGATTAAAAAAAAATCTACTTTTGGGCCTGGGGGTCCTTGTGGGACCCCCTGAGCAGGACTAGGGGGTCAGTGTGTTTCTACCCTGCCCCCTTTTCTTCTTTTTTTAATCTTTTTTTACTGTTTTCTTGTGAGAACCAAGTCGAAAGATGGCTGCCAACACTTCCTGGTTTTGAGTGCTAGCAGCCAATCACAGTGAAACTCATAGTCGTGGCAGCCAATTACATTGAAGCTCATGGTCGGGAGGGTGTGGGAACCCACCACTGCCCTAGATATCAAAACTTTTATTTTTTTAATTTCTTAGCAACTACTGAACGGATTTACACTATTTAAAGAAAAGGTCGCTTTTTGAATCAAGCACTACCTTTTTGCCAAATTTGTTGTAATTCCGTTCAGCAGTTCGGGCTGTAGCCTTGGATAAAGTTTCCTATGGGAAATTCATTTTTAGACTTTTATTTTTTGAATTTTTCAACAACAACTTAACCGATTTACGCCAATAAAAAAAAAAGGTTGCTTTCTGAACCAAGCACTACCTTGTTTCCGATTTTGGTATAATTCCTTTCAGCAGTTCAGGCTGTAGCCTATAATAAAATTTCCTATGGAAATTAACATGGAGAAAACACTTTTTGCTCAGCCCTGCTTGACGAATCGCCGCCAAACTTTCAGGATAGTAGCTAACCTGGAAAGACTTTTTTTGCTTTAGAATTTCGCAAAGATTTGTCAAACAACCTTAAAGTTATTAGCACATCAAAAAAAGGCTTTTCCTA
>NW_028251755.1:0-68752 GCF_964263255.1 Lissotriton vulgaris | reverse complement strand
GTTTGGGTGGGAAACCAGTTAATCCCCAACTAACTTCGTCCGTCTTCTGTTGATCCATCGAATCTAAGCTCTTAGAGGGATTCAGGGATGCTACCTAAATACTCTATTTAGGGGCGTTATGGGAAGTGAGAGTTAGTAGTCAATGGGCCACCTACCTTTAGTGTGTCTACACCCTCTATATGACCACTTCCTGTGGGAAGTGTGCATATCCCTGACCCTACAATGCTAATTCTGTCCAAAATAACATAGAGAAAACTGAGAAGTGGGGTCCACATTAGCTGGTCTGCCCTAGGAGTGGTACTTGCTGAATGTGGGCACACCTCCTAATCTTCATAATTTTCCTGCCTGTCTTGAAGCCAAAAGTTGAGGTCAGGACGGAGGGTGGGAACTCCACTTTTGGATGAGGCCTGAGGTCAAATCACAAATGCGGCAGGCCATTGAAGCTTCTTGCCCTGGAATACCCATCCTAGTTGAAGATGGTTCTCACCTCAGGAGGTCAGAAACCTGTCTATTGTGGCTGGCTGGTCGAGTCCAGTCAGTGAACCCACTAGTATTGGTAGGTTTTCAGGGGGCACCACTAAGGTGTCCTCTGTGTGCATTTATCAATAAATCCAGCACTGGCTTCAGTGAGGATTTATTAAGAAGAGGAGTTTGGTACCAAACACTTTGGGGTACAGTGAAGCAATCATGTAACTGGCCAACTCATAATGACGAGTGTCCAGGCCATGTACTCGATTTGGCTTCCCTGTGCATTGGTTATATCTAAGAGTGAACTTAGGTGTCAACGGGATATATCCACTTTTGCAGATATGCCCTCACATTGATATATTGTCTTAGGGCTGTAAAGCCTGCTGTAGGGGTGACTTTACTATACCATACGTAGAGCTGGCAGGCATGGCATGTGCCATTTTGACTCTTGGGTTTTCTCTGCACCAAGACGCGCAGGCTGCAATGGCAGTTTGCATTAGCGCGGTGAAAGGTCCCTTATGGTGGCACAATTCATGCTGCAGTCCTTAGGGACCTTCTTCACGTTCAATGCCCTAGGAACTAGGTGTACCATTTACTAGGGGCTTGCATAGATCATAAAGGTTTGCCAATTATGGAACAATCATACAGTTAAGGGAAAAAAACTGGTGCAGTGGACCTGGTTAGTAGGAACCTAGCACACTTCAGTCAAAGTTGTACCAGATACCAGGCAAAAAAAGTGTGGGGGTACTGCAATAAAAACCCAGTTTCCTACGGCATAGCAGCAAGCAAAGTTGCTGCGCTGCATTTCATGAAACAGGGAGAGGAGAAATGCACCATATTTCCTAAGATATGGAGCACTTCTGCTCCCTCCTAATACTGGTGCACTATATGCTCCCTATCACCAATCCAAGTACTCTTTAATCTTCCTTAATGTGTTCTCTTTCTAGAATAATTTATTTCAAATGGTGGTGGTGTTACACCCAGAATGGCGGCTTAAATATATACAGCACATGTTTCCATGACGACCCATATAGTTCACATAGGTGAACTATATGGCCTGTTTGGTGAGAAGGAGGATTCCAGAGTAAACAAATGTTTAGAAGCATGGACAATGGAGGAGGCTGTCTAAATCTGTGATCTTTATAAGTTCTGCTTAGGTACCTCCATTTTATTTTATACATTAATTTGTTTGAGTGTGCAGTTTTCATTTATAACCATATAATGCATTTAGTATTATTTGCACATGTATCATACATGCCAACATTCTGAAAGAGAACAGTGGGAGATTTAAAAAGATAAGCAGGAGAATGTATTTCTGCCATTTTGCAGCCTGCATCTGGTCAGGTGCACGTATGGGACTTGCAAGTGTGCTGCTGCATGATTGGACATCAGAAATTCAAAATATACATTTTTTCCTTATCTGTCAGGAGCACAGAGGAATCGCTATGACAGGCAGAGAAAGATGTTGTGCACTTGCTTGCAGGAGCAGGTCACTGGCAATGCATAATCCGAGTCACACACAACCAGCCATTGCCAACTGAAGCACATCAAAAAATTGGGTGTCTGAATGCAGGAATCGGGAGGCAGGAGACTAGCCTTGAAATCTGCAGTCTGATGTCGGAATCAGAAGGATTGGCATGTTTAATGTATACCTTAAAACAGGGGCAGCCGGAACGGATCAGGGGCAGGGGAGTGGGGGTGAGGAGGGTGTTGGGGTTAAAAATAAAGAAAAAAAACTTCCTGGATTGTCTGCTGTCGCTCTGTGGTCTCTCCATGCTGGAACAGGGCATCAGGAAGCACCCTGCTCCCAGGCTCCACATAGCCAATCACAACTCTGCAATGCAGCGTTGTGATTGGTCTGATTGCCGTGGTTCGGCGCTCAACCAGGGAATGGGGGGCTGAGTATATTCTCCATGCAGGCTGTAATACAGCCTGCATGGAAAGCATGCAAAGTGCGCATGACTGTTTGGCCAGTCAGAGATGGATGGCCAAACATTCATGCGAACATCGGGAGTGCACATCACTACTTCCTGCCCTGCCCAAAAGCAGAGCAGCCCCACTCGCCTGCAAAGCTGCTGCAGCAGGGAAAGATAAAATAATAATAACACCTGGCGGGACGCTCTCTTGACACCGGGGCATTGACAGGCAGCCTCCGCTGCTGTGGTGAGGTGAACGGCTGCCCAGCTCCAGCTTTGGGCATGAGGAGAACGGCCTGATGTCCATAAACTACAATTCCCAGAGGCCCCTGCCCACCTGTGATGAGGACAATGCGCCGGGAGGCGCTATTTAAACACAGCTGCCCACCCTCAGCGCGGGACGCGTGCAAGTGTGCCCAGGCCAAGGGCGGGCCCACCTGTGCTCCATCAGTGGATGGAAGAGGCCGGGCAGGGCCACCTCCCTTGGCTCTGCTAAAGAAACAAGCCTACTAAAGACCCCGGTAAGGTGACCTTTTGTGTTGTTTTCACCTATCTGCAACTGCCTTAATCATAAACTAAGATAAAAATGGGTAAAAGGAAACTATTGCAACTTGGGAAGAGCCATAGCGTAAAAAATACGCAGATTACAAAATACCTAAAATCAGCAGTTGGCATGATAGATAGCAAGATATTCCTTGTGGAAGAGAAACTAGCTGCTACCAAAACTGCACTAGACGCAGCCCTTAATCAGGTGATAGTAGAAACCCACAAAGATACCACCTCCAAGCAGGCTGTAGGGAATAAATCCACTGTAGTGCCCACAGTGATAGAAGCAGCGCTGCTAGTGATAAGAGATCTGAATACGGACATAGTTATGAACCTAGATAATCCATGTGTCCTGACATCTACTCTGTAGATCTCAGTGCTATCTAATGATATAGACTTAATCTCACCACCAGAAAAAAATCAAAACAACTTACAAAATTGAAAGGGAAGAATGGCCTTAAAGAAAATAAGGACATAAGGCCAAAAACAAAGCCAAATGCCGTAAAAGGGGACATATCATAAGGGCCTAAAATTGGAGAAAAGATAAGCACAAGGAAAACCAAACCTCGATCTTTTGTCAAAAAATTTGCATACCAAGATGGATAATGTTGAACGCCTCTTGATGACCGAGATAAAACAGGTTCAGAAGGACGCGAGTTCTATAAAGGGCTTGGCTATGGTTTTAGTCCCTTTAAAAAACAAGTGCAACACCATCATGAGTAGTAACCAGCAGTCCAAGCAAACAGAAACCCGTGACAACCAAATAATCGCCGGCATAATAGTGCAACACGTGGCCCATCCTAAATCATTTACAAAAGATAGTAATATTCTGCGAGCTACAAAGGAGCAAAGCCCCCTACAGAATTAATACCCTCAGATACATGAATCGATCCAGAAAAACGACCTATACGAGAGGGCCTAGACAATGCGTTAACAACCCAGAAAAGACACTGCACCTTCCTCCCGAGGCAACCCCATATGTTATTGTTCTTAAAAATGTTAATAGTTTAGAAGACAAAACTGTGAAACATATGATTCTCTTAAAAATAGAGTGACACATTGGTTTGCTGCCAAAACAAATGTTGGTATTTATGCCTTGCAATGTAACATAATAATGTTTAGGAGAGTGAATTGGGTGGGCAGCTCTAGAAAAGACTGTCCAGGTGATTGTATTGTAGTAAACTTCTGTAGCAGGGAATTGGTAGAGGACTTGTTGGAGGTCCTGTTGAACAGTCTGATATCTTTAAATCACAACAAGAATGACCATATAATGGCTGGTCCGCTAGGTTTCTTTTATAGACCCTAGACTTAGAAACTCAGATCCCTCTGAGGTGTATAAAGATGTACCAACTGTCTCAACTTACAACATATATGAGACCCTTAGACGCTGTAGTGATATAGATTGACTCGGTAAGAATGTGGGCAGCCTTTCTAAGAGAAATATGGATTATGTCCCTACTGCAGATACTCAGGATGGGGAGTGCTATGCACAGACTCATAGGGAAGCAAAAAGTGAACTTGAAGACATTACAGGGCACTCGACAATAATTAGTCCCCCTGAAGATATGAAGGAAGAAGTAGTAGGTATATTAAGTCGTGAGTCTCTTAATATAAGGTCATAGAATGTGGCAGGAATTAAAAATAAGTTAGACGACCGAGAATGGCAAAAAACTTTAGAGGGCAGTGCAGTGGTTATGATACAGGAAACCTGGACTACTGAGTCTTTTTTTATCAGTGGCTTTCAAGCTATATGCACAAATGCAACCCCATCTAGAATGGGGAGACCAAAAGATGGTCTAGCAACTTTAATCGCCCTTACTTCACCCCTGATTTTAAAGAAAGTCTATAATAAGTCACAGTATTATCAATTGATTTATTTATATTCTGAGGGGAAACAGTCTATAGTTTTGATAATTTTTATAATAACATTTTCGATGGTACTAGATCAAGAATCCTTAAGGTATTAGAAAAAGACCTGGACCATTTTCTAAACAAACTCAGAGGGGAATATTTATTGATATGGGTGGGTGATTTCAATATTGAAACTTGTGATTTTGTATCAGGTGTGCAATGTGGACTCTATGATTGTGTTGGAGAAAGTTTTCAGCACTTTAAGCATGATACTTATGGGGAAGCAATTAATGATCTTAGCCATAAGTATAATTTAATAGTTCTGGTTTTGGATAACCCAGATGGAGAAACATTTTTTTATACTTGTGTGGGGGCAAGATCAGCTTTATGTATAGACCACTTTATTGTATCAGTTAAAGTTGTGGGCTCGATAGAAAAATGTGTATTTTCCCCAAGCTTGCTTAGTGACCACCATCCACTTATCCTCACACTAAGGTTTTGCCTGACTCAGCAACCCAGAGGCAAAATATCAGATACAGACATTAAGCCAAAGGGAGCTAACAGGGTCAGCATCAAACAGTCTGGGGTAAATCCAACAACTTTTATGGATCAACTTAGAATAAATAAACAAAAAGATATTGAAAGCTGTCTGGACAGCTCCTTAACAAATCAATTAATTATAAGTGCCTTTAATAATATCATGGTAAAAATGAGTGAGGACTTAACAGTCCAAAGGAAAAAAACGACCCACGAAAAAAACCCTAGATGGTTTAACTGGGAATGCTCCAGGCTGAATAGGGAACTGAAAACAGCACTAAAGTTAAAACCACAAGATAGAGAAAAAATCAGCATCCTGAGGAAAGAGTGTAAAAGCACCCTAACCAAAAGAAAAGATGAAACCTGTGAGGATGCTTGAGAGAATTTAGTTCAGGTTGGAGAGACAAGAAACGCAACTTTTTTTGGAGGACAACTGATCACCCCTATTTTAAAGAAAACTCAACAGCAAAAATTGAATATGCAGTCCCCCCTGAAGACTGTATCGCACATTTTGAGGGCATTTTTAACCCTGATGCTGTCTTAGAGATGACCGTTAAGATAAAAACGTTATTGTAGTAGACCCCGTACACACATTAGTAATTACACCGGGGGAGATTAAATCAGCCCTACAAAAAAGTGGTAATGGAAAAGCAGCCAGCCCGGATGGGGTACCCATAGATGCATTGACTTCTGGACCCCCACCTTAGTAAATGTTTTTAATGCAGCACTAGGGGTGTATTGCCAGCCTCCTGGGTGGAAAGTATTGTTGTTCCTATATTTTTAAAAAAGGGGATGGGGGAAGGGGAACTGTTAAAGACCCATATCCCTCTTGGACTGAACCTCCAAACTGATGGGGAGAATACTGTTGGGAAGATTAGAACAATGGGCTGATGAAAACGACATCTTCTCAGACGCACAGTATGGGCCCTGGCGGGGTATGCGTACAGTGGAACAGTGCCTAAACCTTGAGTTATTAATAGGAAAGTACACTATAGTTAAGGACGGAGTGTTACACATTTGCTTCGTAGATCTCACAAGTGCATTTGACCTTGTCAATCACGCTAAATTGTGGGAATCCTAGAAAGAGCTAGTAGCCCCCATAGATATTATAATATACTTATCCCAGATTTATGCCCTGTTATCCTCTAGAGTACGGTGTGGAAAAATGGGGGAATGTACTAAGAATTCCAGGGTCACGAGGGGAATACACCAAGGATTTGTGTTGGCACCTCTCCTTTTTTCCCTATACGTTAATAACGTGGATAGCTTTTTACAAAAACAAAATGCAGACGCCCCAAAAATCGGAACACAAATAACTCCAATACTCCTCTATGCAGACGACACAGTGTTGCTGTCTAGGACAGCAAATGGGATACAACTCCTTATAGAAAATTTTGATAAATACATGTCTGACAAAAAATCTAAAGTTAAACCTCAGTAAAACTTTTGTCATGACATTTGGTAATAACAAATAAAAGCAGAAAACACATCATGTGGGAGGAACTGAGCTAGGTAGAGTCCCAACCTTCTGTTATTTGGGTTTACTCTTTAACAGAAAAGATACTTGGGATACACATATTAAATTGTGTGAATTAAAATGTTTAAGAATTGTTGAGAGCATTTTTAGATTCTCAGCAAAGTTAGGGAATAAGCCCATTAGAGAAATTCTTACTCTAAACAGAAGTACATGTGTGACAGAAACCTGGTATGGGGCAGCAATATGGAGGAGGACGAACTTTGCGTTCTTACAAATTAAAGAAAATAGATCCCTAAAGAGAGTGTTGGCAGTTCCAAACTCAACAGTTAATTTTATAGTGCAAAAAAGTTGTCTGTACCATACATAAGAAATTGTATTAATTTAATGGGGCTCACATTCTAGAGAGGACTTTGGGTGAAAGAAGAAACCAAACTGACGAGGGACTTAATAATAGACTGTCTGTCTTTGGACAATGGAAGGAAAATTCCGTGATTAGAGCATATTCTCAACCTGCTATCGTACTGTAAGATAGATTTTGATAAGGGAAGCCTGAGCTTATTCAGAACGTTAGCAAATGTGATTTAAAGTTGAGATATGCCACCGAAAAGGAACATGATAGAATGGAAAATATAAGTCACAAACAAAGTGTTATCAACTATTGCGAAATCCCCTCCACACTGTGCACCCAAATATATCTGTCTCTTGTCAGTAGGACTCAACACAGATTTTACTTAAAAAGACTTAGACTTGGTACCCTGCATTATTTAGTAGCGTTCTCAAGTAGGGAAAAGTGGCCGTACAAATTCCCTAACTGCCCATGTGATGGAAAAACTCCACAGACTACTTTGCATTTCTTATTGTTCTGTAATTTCTATACTGAGATCAGGAAAAAAAATTAAAACCATTATTCCTGACTAATAGAATCTACCAGTACAAATATGCTTTTTTCTATCTATGTAAACTCGAAAATGTAAAAACGGTGTATTCTGTATTCTCTTTTATACAAAGGGCAATTAAGATTAGAAATTAACTGTTTTATCTAGATGCCTTACTATATGAAGATTTTAATGTTTGAATTTAATGATATTTTTAAAAATGTATATAATGTATCGTTCTGCTTATGTGGAATTTTAAGAATGTGTATTTTGAATCTGAATATGAGAAATATATGAATTATTGACATTTGTAACACTGTAAAGGTTTGAAATTACTTTATTTTTATTTAAATGATTAGCGTATTTGTTGAATGCTTTTATGGCTGTAAAATTACTCCGCATAAAGCTGACTTGACTTGATAATAACAACTAGTTATTCTCATATTATGTTTCCTTTATTTCACTGCTGCAAAGCAGTGGGGTGACGCTCCTCCGCCTTAGTTGAGGAGCCGCCACTGCCTTATAATATATGCTTTATTTTATTTTGATACTGTACCAATCATATATATATGTACTTACATGATTTATATTTTTTTAATAGAATTAAGGTGCAACAAAATTAACATGTTAAGTTTTGCATTTTACATACTTTAATTTGAGGACTGCCGTTGTCAAAATGATTTGAAAAGTGTATTTAAGTAGGGTACAGACAGGTACAAGGCAGAGAGGAACTCTGCAGAGTCCTGTGAGATGTGCTTGAAGCAAGCACAGTTTTAAACATTTTTGTGAAGGCCACAGGCGGGCATGTCTGTCCCAGCCTGGCCTTACCACTTGCTGGGTGTGCCAGAACTTCCTGAGTACAGAGATTGACCTTCTCAATACAGACCTAACACTGCTATTCTTTAAAATATTTTGTTTATTAATTGCTTTCATTGCTACTGTCTTGTTCATTTTTATTATTGTAATTGCCATTTTAAAAACTCTACTGTTACCTGTAAAGGAGGCCAGGCACTGCATTGGCAGTTTACTCACCAAGTTAAATTCTATTGACTAACAGGTGTACAGACGGATCTTAAGAATCTTCCTGACACACAATGAGTCAGAAGTTGAATGAAAAGGAGTGACAGGCTATTTCACAGGCAGGAGACATGAACCAAGAAGGCGTTGCCACCAGTCTGTGAACATTTGACTGTAGGCTGTCTGAGAAGATTGGCTTCAGAGAATCATAGGTGGCAGGCTGGATAGCAGCGCTAGAATTTATCCTGCATGTACAGAGGTCCTACCTGATGAACAGAGCTATGCACTATGCAAAGAGATTTAAAGAGATTCCTTTTAGGAACAGGAAGCCAGTAGAGTTTGCCCAATGTGCCAGTGAACGACAGGTTGCGAGGGAGAGTAAGGGTTAGTAAAGTTGGAGTAGTCTGAATTCTGTACAATTTATGGGACCCTAAGAGCAGAGCTTTCCCATAATCCAACCTGCTCAAAATTGTCACCTGCACCACCATAGGATGATGGTGTGATGAAAATAAAAGCAGGATTTTCTGCAGGTAGATGACAGTATTTTAACTTGAGAAGTCAGGGAAATTTGAAAGCCTGGTTTTCTTAAGGCAATTGAGGTGGAAGAAGGGAATTCTCAAGGAAAAGACAAGAAACCATCAAGTAGTGGTTGAGATGTCTTACACTTTGAGCAGCAGAAAACATCTGTCTTATCTTCATTTAACTTGAGGACATTTTGAGTCAGCCTGTTAGTAATTTTGAGAATGCATTGATGAAAAGTAGCAAAGGATGCAGGCTCTGTTTGACCAACTGAGATGAATAGCTGGGTGTCCTCTGCACCAGCTCAGAGCAGTTCCACCAGTGCCAATTTCTTCCAGTCTTGAGATCGGGGTCTCATATGAGATGGTATTGAAGGTACACAAGAGAGCAAATAATGCAAGGGCAATAGAAGGACAACAAAGTTGCTTTTGTTTGCTGCAATTCGAAGGTGATCCAAAACAGAAATAAGTGGGGATTGAGTTTGATGTAAAGATCGAAATCCTGACTAGACTCGATCAACAAGTTGTTATTTTCAATGCGGGGGGATAGAATTGTGTTCACATGTTTTTCCAAGATGTTTACTGGAAAAGGCAGACAAGAGATTTGTCCAACATTGCTTAGAATTGTAGAGTCAGCAGTGCACTTCTTTAACAAAGAAACTGCCATGGCTTTCTTCCATCACAAAGGAACAGTGCAGGAGGACAAGGAGGTGTTGCAGATTGTCCAAAGTGGATCTACTAAAGCGGCTGCAGTAAGCTGCTAGATTTTCAGATAGAGAGGGTCGTTAGGAGATCCAGAAGAAATATAATTTGTGAAATTGTGACTTCTGTGAGCATAGATTTTTGCCAAAATTTGCGAGGGACGATTAGAATAACTCGAGTTGTGCATAAACGAGTAGCAGGGTTTTTAGGACCTACTAAAGAGAAACAGGTTAAATAGGAATTAGGTGAGGGATGATATATTGGATATTTTATCCTCTAACTGACAGGTACTTTATCATAGAGGGATTGTGAACCAAGGTTTGTGTTACACAGGTGGAATTGTTCAACGCTCATGCAATGGAGAACATATTTTCTGCTGGGTTGGATGCCAGGAGTATTTTCTAAGGTTGAAAGACACATTCAGCACTAGTGATGAACTTTTTATAGACTTCTTGGAGTAGTATTTTAGCATCAAGTTAACATGTTTATGCCACTGGTTCTAAATATTTTTGGAGTTGATCTTGGCTGTTCCCAGGACATTGTTATAACACAGGGTAGTGGAAAGTGTTGCTTGCCTAGCAATACATGTTTTTGGGACAACTGTGTTGAGGCCAATTATTGTGAGCTGTACTATACACGTTATTTGCACTAGAATAGCATGTTGGTTATAATTAAATCATAAAATATATTCATGGTGAGTGTTCTTGAGTGTCTCTATTCATGGTTAAAACAGATATGGAATTTTCTAACTACAAATAATCCTAGAGTCTGACAGGACTGATCGTTGCCCAGAATACATCATCCTCCTATAACTCAGAGGTGTTTCATGGGTTGCATTCCAACAGGTTTACTGTTTCAAGTTGGTAAGTTGACCTCAAGCCTGCACTTTAGTCATGGGGTCTAAGAAAACAAACTTGTATTTTGTATGGAATTATAAATAAAGTGTGAAGTGACATACCTCATAGTTTAGTAATGTGAAGAGAATAATCATCAACATGAGTATTACCATTAAGTAATCTAAATATATTGCATGCCAATCCTTCTTAGCATGGTTCAGAATTCCACTTCCACCATCTTCTTGTATGCTTGGCTCAGGCTAAAAACTTGTTTCCTTTTAGAAGAAAGGCTATAGGGGGACAGACTGAGACAATTTAAATCAAACTGAGCCTGGGTAGAACACTACAGAGACAGCTGGGGTGGTGACACCCATGTGGTACCAGAAGAAAGCAGCTCTCCTGCTCAACACCTGAGCACACGTGGACCATGCTTCTTGGCTTTTTGCTGTTGCAGCTTACACACTTCTTCATCACTTGACACACCAAACTGCCTGCAGGCAATTTAAAGTAAACTACTGATGATGGGCAAAAAGATTGTTGGAGCAGCCTTAGACACCCTGAAAGCAGTGACAGTACAAAGTGGTGAGACCCACCATAAATATGAAGTCTAATTTATCCATTAATGCAAATATGATGATTTTAAGTACGTAGATTGAACCTAATATCTTGTGTGCTGCCAACATTCTACAACCAATAGTATTAGTTCATGCATTTATTTGTCTCAGGTGTAGTAAATAAAATAAAAAAAAATATATATATATATATATATATATACCACAAGATTGCCTGTGTAAGAGATGAGCCTCACAAGAAGATTGCTGTTCAGCCACTTTTATTTCGGAAGGTAAGCAGCGTGAGGGAAGACACAGCATGCAGCAAAGTAACTATCCTGCCTGACGCGTTTCGTGCGCTGGGCACTTCCTCATAGGCACAGGATTGGACATGAATTGACACGTTTGAAGTTTTTGGGGCTACTTAGCACCTGATGGAATCCCGCCCATCTGGGCGTGGCCACTTCGGTGGCCTGATGGTACTTGTGGTTCCTGTATTGCACCAGTGTGCTCTTCGTCACAGTTCCCAAAATCATATTAACACCCCAGTGGGTTGTGCAGCGTGCGCTCACCCGCGCTGCTTCCAATTGTTCCTTCCAAAACGGGCATCCTCTCCCAAATGCAAAGGCGTCGGTTGGCGTCTCCGCTGAACAGCAATCTTCTTGTGAGGCTCATCTCTTACACAGGCAATCTTGTGGTATTTTTGGCGGCCTGCCTGTGCCGCGAGGTGTGGCTCCGGGGCTGTCGGCCCTCCAGCGGAGACGCCAACCAACGCCTTTGCATTTGGGAGAGGATGCCCGTTTTGGAAGGAACAATTGGAAGCAGCGCGGGTGAGCGCACGCTGCACAACCCACTGGGGTGTTAATATGATTTTGGGAACTGTGACGAAGAGCACACTGGTGCAATACAGGAACCACAAGTACCATCAGGCCACCGAAGTGGCCACGCCCAGATGGGCGGGATTCCATCAGGTGCTAAGTAGCCCCAAAAACTTCAAACGTGTCAATTCATGTCCAATCCTGTGCCTATGAGGAAGTGCCCAGCGCACGAAACGCGTCAGGCAGGATAGTTACTTTGCTGCATGCTGTGTCTTCCCTCACGCTGCTTACCTTCCGAAATAAAAGTGGCTGAACAGCAATCTTCTTGTGAGGCTCATCTCTTACACAGGCAATCTTGTGGTATTTTTGGCGGCCTGCCTGTGCCGCGAGGTGTGGCTCCGGGGCTGTCGGCCCTCCAGCGGAGACGCCAACCGACGCCTTTGCATTTGGGAGAGGATGCCCGTTTTGGAAGGAACAATTGGAAGCAGCGCGGGTGAGCGCACGCTGCACAACCCACTGGGGTGTTAATATGATTTTGGGAACTGTGACGAAGAGCACACTGGTGCAATACAGGAACCACAAGTACCATCAGGCCACCGAAGTGGCCACGCCCAGATGGGCGGGATTCCATCAGGTGCTAAGTAGCCCCAAAAACTTCAAACGTGTCAATTCATGTCCAATCCTGTGCCTATGAGGAAGTGCCCAGCGCACGAAACGCGTCAGGCAGGATAGTTACTTTGCTGCATGCTGTGTCTTCCCTCACGCTGCTTACCTTCCGAAATAAAAGTGGCTGAACAGCAATCTTCTTGTGAGGCTCATCTCTTACACAGGCAATCTTGTGGTATTTTTGGCGGCCTGCCTGTGCCGCGAGGTGTGGCTCCGGGGCTGTCGGCCCTCCAGCGGAGACGCCAACCGACGCCTTTGCATTTGGGAGAGGATGCCCGTTTTGGAAGGAACAATTGGAAGCAGCGCGGGTGAGCGCACGCTGCACAACCCACTGGGGTGTTAATATGATTTTGGGAACTGTGACGAAGAGCACACTGGTGCAATACAGGAACCACAAGTACCATCAGGCCACCGAAGTGGCCACGCCCAGATGGGCGGGATTCCATCAGGTGCTAAGTCGCCCCAAAAACTTCAAACGTGTCAATTCATGTCCAATCCTGTGCCTATGAGGAAGTGCCCAGCGCACGAAACGCGTCAGGCAGGATAGTTACTTTGCTGCATGCTGTGTCTTCCCTCACGCTGCTTACCTTCCGAAATAAAAGTGGCTGAACAGCAATCTTCTTGTGAGGCTCATCTCTTACACAGGCAATCTTGTGGTATATATATATATATATATATATATATATATATATATATATATATATATATATATATATATATATATATATATATATATATATATATATATATATATATATTACCTACTGGCGGTTGCCAGTAGGTAGTTATAGTTAGGATTTTTTTCAATGTTAAATCTCAAAATTCTATTTGGAATAACTTTGGCACCGGTTGACGAATCTGCCTGAAAATTTCCTGAAAATGGCCTCGTCGAGCTCCGGTCCTTCCTTGAAAGTTTGGGGGGGATACGTCAAGCGGGGGCCGAGATAAAAGGGGGGTCCCAAAACGCGTTTTCCCCATGTAAATTTACATAGGGCGGTCGATTTCACTTTTAGCCCAAACGGCTGAATGGATTTCCAGCAAACTTGGCAAAATTGAAGGGACTGGTAGCCCGATGTGCCTTTGCTATGTCTCAAGATATGTGCTCCAGTGGATTTTGAGTAATTTAGGTTCAAAAAAATATATATATCTATAGGCGCTCTCCGGTGCGTGCACCGGAGAGCGCTCCAGGCGCGACACGCGACTTGTGCGCAGAAAGCTGATTGGCTCTTGGGTGTCTGTAAACATTCTAAACAGTCTGGAGCGGCCGCCATCTTGTGTCTCGGTAAAATCGAGACACAAGGGGTTTGAAAAAAAAAGGGGCAAATGACCATAAGGGGGAAGAGTAGACCCCCTCTGACCCCCTAGGTTTGATGTAGGGGCTAAAATAGGGTCCTGCGGGGCATACATTTTTTTCTTTTTTTTTTCGTTTTGCGCGGGGGAAGCGCATGGTACGCGCACCGGCGAAGCACGGGGAAAATCCAGGACCATATTTATGAAGGCCTTGCGCTGCCAGTTTTGCACTTCCTGTGCGTCAATTTTTGTGACGCACCAGCGGTGTAAAAAAATGCGCATTGTTACGCAATATTTAAAAAGTGACGCATCTATCTAGATGCGTCACTTTTTAAATATAGTGCAACGAGGCACATTTTTTTACACTGCTGGTGCGATGCGTCACTTTTTTGTCCGCACTCCTTATGACATTCCAGATGTGTCATATTTAATGTATGACGAATCATGTTGCAAGGAGTTACAGATACATCAGTATTTCTGACATATCTGTAAACATAAAAGTGACGCGAGGCAGGCGCAAGATTTTGACGCAACAGCATCCTAAAAGTGACGCTGAGAAATCTCATAGATTTCAGTACGTCGTTATTACCAAGCTTTTTGCGGGGGAATGCCCCCTCTGCATACATTATACCTGACGCAGATATAATGTGGCGCAGAGTTTTAAAAAGTGACCCATGTACCTAGATGCGTCACTTTTTAAAAATAGCGTCAGGTATAATGCATGCAGAGGGGGTGTTCTCCCGCAAAAAGCTTTGTAATAGCGACGCAGTGAAATCTTTGAGATTTCACTGCGTCACTTTTAGGATGCTGTTGCGTCAAAATCTTGCGCCTGCTTTACAGCAGGTGTTAGACTGACGCAAGACCTTTCACATGGTGCTTTTTCCATGTGAAAGGACACATTACTGGAGTTGCGTCACTTTTGTGACGCACTCCAGCAATGCGTTACTTGGAATGTCATAAGGAGTGCGCACAGAAAAGTGACGCATCGCACCAGTGGTGTAAAAAAATGTGCCTCGTTGCGTTATATTTAAAAAGTGACGTATCTAGGTAGATGGGTCACTTTTTAAAATCAAGCGCCACATTATATCTGCGTGAGGTATAATGCATGCAGAGGGGGTGTTCCCCCGCAAAAAGCTTTGTAATAGCGACGCAGTGAAATGTTTGAGATTTCACTGCGTCACTTTTAGGATGCTGTTGCGTCCTTTAAATATAGTGCAACGAGGCACATTTTATTACACTGCTGGTGTGATGCGTCACTTTTCTGTGCGCACTCCTTATGACATTCCAGATGTGTCATATTTAATGTATGATGAATCATGTTGCAAGGAGTTACAGATACGTCAGTATTTCTGACATATCTGTAAACATGAAAGTGACGCGAGGCAGGCGCAAGATTTTGACGCAACAGCATCCTAAAAGTGACGCAGAGAAATCTCATAGATTTCAGTACGTCGTTATTACGAAGCTTTTTGCGAGGGATTGCCCCCTCTGCATACATTATACCTGATGCAGATATAATGTGGCGCAGAGTTTTAAAAAGTGACCCATGTACCTAGATGCGTCACTTTTTAAAAGTAGCGTCAGGTATAATGCATGCAGAGGGGGTGTTCCCCTGCAAAAAGCTTGGTAATAATGACGCAGTGCGTCACTTTTAGGATGCTGTTGCGTCAAAATCTTGCGCCTGCTTCACAGCAAACCTTTCACATGGTGCTTTTTCCATGTGAAAGGACACATTACTGGAGTTGCGTCACTTTTGTGACGCACTCCAGCAATGCGTTACTTTTGTGTTTACAGATACGTCAGAAATACTGACATATCTGTAACTCCTTGCGAATTGATTAGTCATATATTAAATATGACATATCTGGAATGTCATAAGGAGTGCGTCCACAAAAGTGAAGCATCGCTGTTTTCACGTAGCGATGCGTCACTTTTCAGAAATGAGGCCTCCAGTTTATTCACTGTGTCATAACTTTCTTTTCTAACACTCACCTTCTTTCATTCCTCCTACTTCACTTCCTTTCACCTCTCATACCTTTCTGTTCTTTCTTACTCATTCTCCTTTCAATTATCAATGCACTATATTTCACTTACTCTTCATTTTTTTAAGAATATAGCTCTTTGATGAGAATTGGAGGTAGTTCTGAAAAGAACTTTTGGTTTTCTTCTTTTAACTGAATAGGAACAAAAACAGGGAATGGAAACTACTCAACAGGAGCAAAAAGAAAACAAAAAAATTAGGGGTGGGAAGGGCAGCGATGGTTCTCCAATGCTCGAACCATGAGCAGGACACTTTGCTCCCCATAGGTGAGGAGTTGATTGCAGTATCTGCATCTGAGGACCCCATGGTTAAATGCAGGTTGTATGTTTGCCACCTGCTCCTGCGATTGCTCTCTCCCAGAAGAAGTTGCTCCTCCGGTTGATGTAGAGGCCCCATCTCTGGGAACCTCTTGTGCCAGAGCCCTGACACTTTCCCGGGCAAAATTCTGGGGGTGCCTCCTCTCCACATGGCGAATCATGGTAAAGTTGGCAAAAGAGTACTTTTTTGGGGGGTTACCCCGTGACAGGACCTGTTTGCAGATCCTGCACTCCACTTTTGGTGCATTCACCTTTTTCTGGTCTGCTGGAAACTTAAAACATTTCCAGATGAAATGCTCTTTGACCTTCAGCTGAGGAGGCTCTTCATCAATGAATTCAGGCTCATCTTCACTGCTGGATGGTCTGGCAGCCATGATTATCCAAGAAATATGCAAGAGCAAAAAGGCAGGGCTTTCAGTCACAAAAGTGAAAGAAGAAGTGAAGGAAATGGGTGGGGATTTCATTCATTGTAAAAAAAAACTGTTAGCAACCAATGAAAAGTGTTATTTTAGGGTCACATGACCCGACGCGTTTACGCTACGCGCTCCGGAGCACTTCCGGTGCGTTTACGCAGCGCGATCGTAGGCGCTTCCGGGGCGCAAACGTGGCGCGATCGTAGGGGCTTTTGCGTGCGTTTACGCGCCGCGAACGTAGGCGCTTCCGAGGGCACTTACGTTGCGCGCCGAAGTGACGTCATCAAACTTTTACAGAAATGCATAATCATTTTCCTTATTAAAAAAAACTAATTTTATTTGTATGGTACGAAATGTTTTGCATTATTATTAACTTTTCATTCATATTTTTTTTCACGAACGAGAGTAGCGCTCTGGGTGCGCTTTCAGATGAGCTCACGGAAAAGCTTACCGGAGAGCTTAGCTGAAAGCTTCCCGGAGCGCGCACCCAGAGCGCAAAAGAAAAAAATTATATAAAAAAAATGAATACTTTAAAAAAAACAGCAAATTGTAAAAAAAAAAAATAGGTTAGAAACTCGATATACAAAGGAATTAGCATTTAAAAAACCTATGAAATTCACTGAAAAAACCATAGGTTTCACACCAGTTATAGTTAGGAATTAGCATTTAAAAAACCTATTAAATTCAATGAAAAAACCATAGGTTTCACACCAGTTATAGTTAGCTGGAAATTTTACTGATATAAAACCATTGAAATTCCCACGTTATAGTTAGATGGACTCACTATAACTTGCGCGTGCAATGCACTGCTGATGACGTCACATATTACATCACTCATGACATGGTCAGTGACATCACTCATGACATCACTGATGACACCATCCAGTGAATGTGTGTCGTTCTGAAAAATAAATTTGTTTTATATATGTATTTGTAAAGGTCGATGGAAGAATAAATGTTTAAATAAGTGTGTAAATGGATGTTTTTTTTAAAAAAAAATGGTTGTTTCACTGGCTTATTAAGTGTATCTTAGTGAATACATATATTAGCGAGTATTGTTTAAATATTTAAATGTTTGTATCAGTGTTTCTCTTTGTGTATAAGTGGCTGCAGGGGTTGGTGACTGACTCACTGTTTGTATGTGTTTTGAAGACAGCATATGTGCAGGACTGTATGGGTGGATGAGTGTGTATATGTGTGTGTTAGTGAGTGAATGACTGTCTCACTAGTGTCTTCATTAGTAACAACATATGTTTTAATCTAGAATATGTGAGTATTGATGTATATAAGTGAGTATAGTATATATAGTGAGAGATTGTAGGAGTTCCTGTTTGAATAAGTATGTGTTTCTATAAGTGATTGTTTAAGAGAGTAAGTATGTGTAAGTTTCCTTAGAAGTAAGGTGGTAGTGTGTGTATAAATGTATATGCAAATAAATGGATGTTCAATAGTTTATTTGCATGTGTGAGTATGTGTGTGAGTAACTTTTGGATGACAGCTGATGTGTAACAGGATGTATAGGTGTATCACTACATATGATGAGTGACTATATATATGAGTGACTATATAGAACTGTTGGTGAATGAGTGGATGTGTATATAGATGGTGGAATTACTGAATTGGTTGTTGTTACTGGTTTGGGTATCTCCATTTTTTTGAAAATGTTTGTTTCTATTTTTGAATATGTGTTTCAAGCGTTACATTACACTGAAATTAGGTCTGTCACTCTGTCACAAGGATGGTGTCATCAGTGATGTCATGAGTGATGTCACTGACCATGTCATGAGTGATGTAATATGTGACGTCATCAGCAGTGCATTGCACGCGCAAGTTATAGTGAGTCCATCTAACTATAACGTGGGAATTTCAATGGTTTTATATCAGTAAAAGTTCCAGCTAACTATAACTGGTGTGAAACCTATGGTTTTTTCATTGAATTTAATAGGTTTTTTAAATGCTAATTCCTAACTATAACTGGTGTGAAACCTATGGTTTTTTCAGTGAATATATATATATATCAAAACACCGCAGGAACCCTTTTGGAATCAGCCACACACGAACTCGATATTGAACTCCTTTTATTTCCAAAACCTTGCCATCAGGGTTTCAAGGTGACGCTCTCCAACTAGTAAAGCTGCCGAATGCATTTCAAGAGCGAAAAGCTCTCTTCGTCAGTGGCCAAGTGTCATCAGGTGCTGGAGTGCTGCCCATATGTATTCAGTCCCCGCCCTTCTGGGCGTCTGCAATCACTCACTATTCTGGGATCTGTAGTCCTTAATTGACAGGTAGGAGCGTTCACAGCGAAATGGATGCAAATATTATCCCCAGTGGGTATGAAGGCTAATCTCCCTCGTCAGCCTGCCTCTCACTGGAGAAACACTAATTGTGCAGACTACGTGAACCAGCATGCTGAAGTGATGGCAACGCCCACATGGGGAGGTTCACCGTGATAAAAGTAGCAGCACCTGTTGCCTCGAGATTCGAGCACCATCAGACACTGACGAAGGGGAAACCAGAAACGCGTTTGGCAGAGGATGCCTTTGACTTTGAAAGCTGACTTCTGTTTTCTGCGCTGTGGTTTTCATTAAAAGAGAAGTGCTTCACTACATGCCTGGAGGCTCTTCCTTAAGGGTAACCTTGTTCTTGTTGGTATTTAGCGGCTGGCCCAGTCGCGGAAGAGCCCCTCTGTATAGCACGGACCCGAGGTGACAGCAGGTGAAAGGTCACCAATGAAGCGGGAGGCAAGTGCCTTAATGAAAACATCACCTTACAGCGCAAAAGCAGGGATTATGCTTTTACCCACTTGGGAATGAATTTTAAAGAAAAATACAAACTTTTGGCAACATCTCACTGAAGAAACACTAATTGTGCAGACTACGTGAACCAGCATGCTGAAGTGATGGCAACGCCCACATGGGGAGGTTCACCGTGATAAAAGTAGCAGCACCTGTTGCCTCGAGATTCGAGCACCATCAGCCACTGACGAAGGGGAAACCAGAAACGCGTTTGGCAGAGGATGCCTTTGACTTTGAAAGCTGACTTCTGTTTTCTGCGCTGTGGTTTTCATTAAAAGAGAAGTGCTTCACTACATGCCTGGAGGCTCTTCCTTAAGGGTAACCTTGTTCTTGTTGGTATTTAGCGGCTGGCCCAGTCGCGGAAGAAGCCCCTCTGTATAGCACGGACCCGAGGTGACAGCAGGTGAAAGGTCACCAATGAAGCGGTAGGCAAGTGCCTTAATGAAAACATCACCTTACAGCGCAAAAGCAGGGATTATGCTTTTACCCACTTGGGAATGAATTTTAAAGAAAAATACGAACTTTTGGCAACATCTCACTGGAGAAACACTAATTGTGCAGACTACGTGAACCAGCATGCTGAAGTGATGGCAACGCCCACATGGGGAGGTTCACCGTGATAAAAGTAGCAGCACCTGTTGCCTCGAGATTCGAGCACCATCAGCCACTGACGAAGGGGAAACCAGAAACGCGTTTGGCAGAGGATGCCTTTGACTTTGAAAGCTGACTTCTGTTTTCTGCGCTGTGGTTTTCATTAAAAGAGAAGTGCTTCACTACTTGCCTGGAGGCTCTTCCTTAAGGGTAACCTTGTTCTTGTTGGTATTTAGCGGCTGGCCCAGTCGCGGAAGAAGCCCCTCTGTATAGCACGGACCCGAGGTGACAGCAGGTGAAAGGTCACCAATGAAGCGGGAGGCAAGTGCCTTAATGAAAACATCACCTTACAGCGCAAAAGCAGGGATTATGCTTTTACCCACTTGGGAATGAATTTTAAAGAAAAATACGAACTTTTGGCAACATCTCACTGGAGAAACACTAATTGTGCAGACTACGTGAACCAGCATGCTGAAGTGATGGCAACGCCCACATGGGGAGGTTCACCGTGATAAAAGTAGCAGCACCTGTTGCCTCGAGATTCGAGCACCATCAGCCACTGACGAAGGGGAAACCAGAAACGCGTTTGGCAGAGGATGCCTTTGACTTTGAAAGCTGACTTCTGTTTTCTGCGCTGTGGTTTTCATTAAAAGAGAAGTGCTTCACTACATGCCTGGAGGCTCTTCCTTAAGGGTAACCTTGTTCTTGTTGGTATTTAGCGGCTGGCCCAGTCGCGGAAGAAGCCCCTCTGTATAGCACGGACCCGAGGTGACAGCAGGTGAAAGGTCACCAATGAAGCGGGAGGCAAGTGCCTTAATGAAAACATCACCTTACAGCGCAAAAGCAGGGATTATGCTTTTACCCACTTGGGAATGAATTTTAAAGAAAAATACGAACTTTTGGCAACATCTCACTAGAGAAACACTAATTGTGCAGACTACGAGAACCAGCATGCTGAAGTGATGGCAACGCCCACATGGGGTGGTTCACCGTGATAAAAGTAGCAGCACCTGTTGCCTCGAGATTCGAGCACCATCAGCCACTGACGAAGGGGAAACCAGAAACGCGTTTGGCAGAGGATGCCTTTGACTTTGAAAGCTGACTTCTGTTTTCTGCGCTGTGGTTTTCATTAAAAGAGAAGTGCTTCACTACATGCCTGGAGGCTCTTCCTTAAGGGTAACCTTGTTCTTGTTGGTATTTAGCGGCTGGCCCAGTCGCGGAAGAAGCCCCTCTGTATAGCACGGACCCGAGGTGACAGCAGGTGAAAGGTCACCAATGAAGCGGGAGGCAAGTGCCTTAATGAAAACATCACCTTACAGCGCAAAAGCAGGGATTATGCTTTTACCCACTTGGGAATGAATTTTAAAGAAAAATATGAACTTTTGGCAACATCTCACTGGAGAAACACTAATTGTGCAGACTACGTGAACCAGCATGCTGAAGTGATGGCAACGCCCACATGGGGAGGTTCACCGTGATAAAAGTAGCAGCACCTGTTGCCTCGAGATTCGAGCACCATCAGCCACTGACGAAGGGGAAACCAGAAACGCGTTTGGCAGAGGATGCCTTTGACTTTGAAAGCTGACTTCTGTTTTCTGCGCTGTGGTTTTTATTAAAAGAGAAGTGCTTCACTACATGCCTGGAGGCTCTTCCTTAAGGGTAACCTTGTTCTTGTTGGTATTTAGCGGCTGGCCCAGTCGCGGAAGAAGCCCCTCTGTATAGCACGGACCCGAGGTGACAGCAGGTGAAAGGTCACCAATGAAGCGGGAGGCAAGTGCCTTAATGAAAACATCACCTTACAGCGCAAAAGCAGGGATTATGCTTTTACCCACTTGGGAATGAATTTTAAAGAAAAATACGAACTTTTGGCAACATCTCACTGGAGAAACACTAATTGTGCAGACTACGTGGACCAGCATGCTGAAGTGATGGCAACGCCCACATGGGGAGGTTCACCGTGATAAAAGTAGCAGCACCTGTTGCCTCGAGATTCGAGCACCATCAGCCACTGACGAAGGGGAAACCAGAAACGCGTTTGGCAGAGGATGCCTTTGACTTTGAAAGCTGACTTCTGTTTTCTGCGCTGTGGTTTTCATTAAAAGAGAAGTGCTTCACTACATGCCTGGAGGCTCTTCCTTAAGGGTAACCTTGTTCTTGTTTATATATATATATATATATATATATATATATATATATATTCACTGAAAAAACCATAGGTTTCACACCAGTTATAGTTAGGAATTAGCATTTAAAAAACCTATTAAATTCACTGACAAAACCATAGATTTCACACCATTTATAGTTAGCTGGAAATTTTACTGACATAAAACCATTGAAATTCCCACGTTATAGTTAGTCGGACTCACTATAACTTGCGCGTGCAATGCACTGCTGATGACATCACATATTACATCACTCATGACATGGTCAGTGACATCACTCATGACATCACTGATGACACCATCCTTGTGACACAGTCACAGACCTCCTCTCAGTGTAAAGTAACCCTTGAGACACATATTCAAAAATAGAAACTGAAATTTTTAAAAAATGGACATACCTATATCAGTTACAACAAGCAATTCTGTACTTCCACTATCTATATACACATCCACTCATTCACCAACAGTTCTATATAGTCACTCATACATATACTCACTCATCATATGAAGAGATACACCTATACATCCTGTTACACACCGACATTCATCCAAAAGTTACTCACACACATATTCACACGTGCAAATAAACTATTGAACAACCATTTATTTGAATATAGAGTTATACACACACTTCCACCTTACTTTTATTGAAAATTACACATATTTATTCTCTTAAACAATCACTTATAGAAACACATACTTATTTAAACAGGAAATCTTACAATCTCTTACTCTCACATATACTCACTTATATACATCAATATTCATATATACTAGATTAAAACATATGTAGTTACTGATAAAGACACTAGTGAGACAGTCATTCACTCACTAACAAACACATATAGACACTCATCCACCCATACAGTCCTGTACATATGCTGTCTTCAAAACACATACAAACAAAGAGTCAGTCACTCATGCATCTATGTGCTAAGTAATACCCCCACCAAACCATATAGACACTCATAGTGATACTAATAAAAATATCAAATAACCCATATACATACGCATGTAGCTACTTATCAACACATGTAGTCACTTATACACAAAGTGAAACACTAATATATGTATTTAAATATTTAAACATAACTCACTAATATTTATTTTTCAGAAAGACACATATTCACTGGATGGTGTCATCAGTGATGTCATGAGTGATGTCACTGACCATGTCATGAGTGATGTAATATGTGATGTCATCAGCAGTGCATTGCACGCGCAAGTTATAGTGAGTCCGACTAACTATAACGTGGGAATTTCAATGGTTTTATGTCAGTAAAATTTCCAGCTAACTATAAATGGTGTGAAATCTATGGTTTTGTCAGTGAATTTAATAGGTTTTTTAAATGCTAATTCCTAACTATAACTGGTGTGAAACCTATGTTTTTTTCAGTGAATTTCAAAGGTTTTTTAAATGCTAATTCCTAACTATAACTGGTGTGAAACCTATGGTTTTTTCAGTGAATTTCAAAGGTTTTTTTAATGCTAATTCCTAACTATATAAGACCTGAAAGCCCACCAGGAATCTCCAGTATGCGCCAGGGGACTGCATTGCAGAGAGGTGTAATGAAGCCACAACCCTTTTTACACCTCTCTGCAACGCAGCCCCCGTGCATGTTTGAAGAGGGGGAACTAATTCCCCTTGCATACTGGGGGCCCCTGGGGGCCAATTAGCCCACCTGGAACCTCCAGTATGCGCCAGGGGCTGCATTGCAGAGGTGTAATGAGACTATGCCCCTTGTTACACCTCTCTGCAACGCAGCCCACTGCCGCGTTTGCAGAGGGGGAACTAATTCCCCTTGCATACTGGGGGTCCCTGGGGTCAACTGGTCCACCAGGAGCCTCCAGTATGCGCGAGGGAGCTGCATTGCAGAGAAGTGTAATGAGGCCACACCCTTGTTACACCTCTCTGCAATGCAGGCCACTGGCGCGTTTGTAGAGGGGGGACTAATTCCCCTTGCATACTGGGGGTCCCTGGATCATATCTGCCCAAACACCGATATTCCGAACGATTGTAAATTACTTTTCTTGAGAAACATTTGGATTTGGATTATCATGTCCTATACTTTGGAATTTTTGAAAGACTGACTTTGAGGATGCAATAAATTACTCAAGTCTGCCCGAATTGTGTGGGTAAAATTGATACCTAGTCACTTTGAATAAGAATATACTTATGTCTCGTCTAACATTTGGAAGAAATATCTAGTTATATGACAACTGGATACCGACATAACTTGAAGGAAATAAGAACGCCCTGAAGAAGTTCTGTTGTACAGAACGAAACCTTTCGGCTGGCTGTGGTACATAAACTTAAGGAAAATAAAAGCATTTGAATATACACCAAGATTCAGCGCTTCAATAAGGACTCTAAGTGATATGATTTGATTGGACTCATTGTGAAAGTGGTGCTGTGCCAAACTTTGGAATATTCTCCACTACTCTCTACTACTTACTCTCTCCTACTCCACTACTCTCAAATACTCACTGTCTACTACTCATTCTCTACTACTCTACTACTCTCTCTCTACTACTCACTCCCTACTACTCGCTACTCACTACTCCCTACTACTCACTATCTACTACTCTCTACTACTCACTCTCTACTACTCTCTCTACTACTCACTCTTTACTACTCACTACTACTCTCTACTACTCACTCTCTACTTCTCACTCTCTACTACTGTCTACTACTCACTCTCTACTACTCTCTCTCTACTAGTCTCTACTACTCACTCTACTACTCACTCTCTACTACTCACTACTATTCTCTCTGCTACTCATTCTCTACTACTCTCTACTACTCACTCTCTACTACTCACTCTCTACTACTCACTCTCTACTACTCACTCTTTACTACTCTCTACTACTCACTTTCTACTGCTCTCTACTACTCACTCTACTACTTACTCTCTACTACTGTCTACTACTCACTCTCTACTACTCACTCTCTACTACTCTCTACTACTCACTCTACTATTCAGTCTACTACTCTCTACTACTCACTCTCTGCTACTCTCTCTACTGCTCTCTACTATTCTCTACTACTCACTCTCTACTCTCTATTACTCACTCTCTACTCTCTACCTCTCTACCTCTCTCTTCTTCTCTCTCTACTAATCTCTACCTCTCTACCGCTACCTCTCTACCTCTCTACCTCTACACCTCTACCTCTCTACCTCTCTCTACACGCACACATATACACATATATGCATATATATATATGCATATGCATTTATATATATATGTATGTGTATGTATAAAAAAAAACAACAAAACATTTTTTTTTTAAACAGCTACTTTTAAAACTGTCATTCTTTTTCCCCATGGTACACTCCCCGGTACGCTTACCGGTGCGCGTACCGGTGCGCGTACCGGGCGCTCACCCCGCGAAAATCAATTTTTTTTTTTATTTTTTTTTTGCTCCGCGGGGCCCTTTTATGGCCCCCACATCAAACCTAGGGGGTCAAGGGGGGTCTACTCTGCCCCCTTATGGTCATTTCCCTCTTTGTTTTGGCCACCTCTCGTGTCTCGATCCTACCGAGACACAAGATGGCGGCCGCTCCGGACTGTTTAGAATGTTTACAGACATCCCAGAGCCAATCAGCTTTCTGCGCGCAAGTCGCGGTAAGCGCCCGGTGCGCGTACCGGTGCGCGTACCGGAGCGCGGCTATAGATATATATATTTTTTTGAACCTTAATTACTCAAAATCCACTGGAGCACATATCTTGAGACATAGCAAAGGCACATCGGGCTACCAGTCCCTACAATTTTGCCAAGTTTGGTGGAAATCCATTCAGCCGTTCGGGCTAAAAGTGAAATCGACCGCCCTATGGAAATTAACATGGGGAAAACGCGTTTTGGGACCCCCCTTTTATCTCGGCCCCCGCTTGACGAATCCCCCCCAAACTTTAAGGGAAGGACCGGAACGCCGCGAGGCCATTTTGAGGAAATTTTCAGGCAGATTCGTCAACCGGCGCCAAAGTTATTCCAAATAGAATTTTCAGATTTAACATTGAAAAAAATCCTAACTATAACTACCTACTGGCGACCGCCAGTAGGTATATATATATATATATATATATATATATATATATATATATATATATATATATATATATATATATATATATATATATATATATATATATATATATATATATATATATATATATATATATATATATATATATATTCAATGAAAAAACCATAGGTTATAGACTATATATAGTTAGGGATTAGCATTTAAAAAACCTTATTTTATTTGCACAAAACCATTGAAATTCCATATATAGTTAGTTGCACTAACTATATATCGCGCACCCGCAATCCACTGCTGATGATGTCACATATTACATCATTCATGACATGGTCAGTGACATCACTGATGACATCACTGATGACATCTCAAATGACATCACTGATGACATCACTGATGACATCTCATTTGACATTACTGATCACATCACTGATGATATAATTCATGTGATAATACGATGAACCTCTTCAGACTCTAATATAACCTTAGATACAATCAGTGTAAACAGACACTCACAGACTGTCACTCATCCATGGAGTTACTCACACACCTAGTCAGTCATGCAAAGAATCAATCACACCTCCATTTCCTCAACTATACAGTTATACAAACTTTACTTATTCAAACATATACTAACACATATTTACTCTCTTATACAATCCCTGATACAAGTTCACAATGATCCATACAGCCACTCACACATTCACTGGCTCTTATGCACAGTTATTTATATATGTCAACTCTCACATGTACTGTGTTTTACATATGTACTTACTTTGACATGTAGCACTGAGATATCCATTCACTCACCAATACACTCATGCACACAGTCAACCACCCATACAGCTGTTTCCACATGCAGTTTTGAACCAATACATCTAGTGAATCAACTGTTCACACATCTATGCACAGAGTCACACACCTCCCAGCCATCTTCACACAGACACTCACTCTCCCATACAAATACTTGGGCAATCAATCAATAACCCATATAGTTACTCATATAGCTACTGATCAACACATGCAGCAGTTTACAGAACAACAGATATAATGATGCACAAATTAAAACAGTTTAGTCACTAACCCATGCACTCAGTGAGACACATTTAATCACTCTCCCATACAGTCAATCATGCACCTACTAAATCCTTCATCCACACACTTATACATCCACTCATTGTTCAATATGTAAGACATATTTTAACTTTACAGAAACTTACAGTCACTGGATGATGTCATCAGTGATGTCATCAGTGATGTCACTGACCATGTCATGAATGATGTAATATGTGACATCATCAGCAGTGGATTGCGGGTGCGCGATATATAGTTAGTGCAACTAACTATATATGGAATTTCAATGGTTTTGTGCAAATAAAATAAGGTTTTTTAAATGCTAATCCCTAACTATATATAGTCTATAACCTATGGTTTTTTCATTGAATTTCAATGGTTTTTTAAAAGCTAATATCTGTAGCTGTACAATGTATTGTTCTTTAAATTTTGAAATATATTTTTCATGTTCTTTAGACAATTTTTTTAAAACATTTTTTTTTGTTCCGCTCCCAGTCCGCGAACCGGTCTGCTTCCTGTTAGCTCAATTTAAAGCCGCGGCTTAGTACGCGAACCGGTAAACGTTCCTTTAGCGTAACTGTTACGTTTGCATGACGTTTTGCGTTATCGCGTAATACGTCGTTGGACGCGCCAAATTAGCGGACCCGGAAGTGGACCGGAAAGCGGAGCAAAGCGCGAAACGTAAACACAGCAGGCCATGTGACTCGAAAATAACACTTTTCATTGGTTCATTTCACTTTTGGTTTCCTAATGATGTAATACTTGGTCATGTCATATAAAATTAACACTTTTCATTGGTTTAGAATTTTTCCTTCTCCCAAATGATGAAAACCCCTCCTTCTTTCCTCACTCTGACTTTCATCTTGGTGAGAGAAAGAACTTTTTTGATTCATCAGCAATGGCTTCAATGGTTGCTTCTGCCAGTGTGCCCCCACCACCTCCTCCACCTCCTCATGGGAAGAAAAGACTACCTGCTTCACTAATTATAGAAGAGGAGGAAAATCAAGAAGAGGAAGAACAGCAAGAAAATGACGAGTTTTTGCCAGAGGAGCCCAGAAGATATAATAGGAAAGAAAATTATATCTGGCAATTTTTTAAATTTCCTGCTGACCAAAAGAAAGTAAATGCCAGATACGTCTTTTGTCGCATTTGCGACGAACGACTTTCAAGGGGCACAGACAAAAAGTACAGTTTTGGCAATCATACAATGCACAGGCACATGAGTCGATGGCACCCTAACAATTACAGCAATGCACAACTTCGCGACCAACAACAAAATCCGCCAGAAATGGCAAGAAGATCTGTTGTTCAGGAGGTATCGGGACCGGAGGCGAGGGAGCTGATCCCGAACATCCAAATCAACATGGGAGAAGTGAAGCAAGTCTGTGTGCGGTGCAACCAGACACTTTGCTACCGCGAAAGTAGCATTACCCTGATAATGAGAGCCATCACCAATCATGTGTGCCCAAAACGCCCCAAAAAGTAAATTCTTTTTTTTTTTGTTGCTCCTGTTGAGCCGTCTTCGATGAATCATTTTTGTTTCCCCCCTCCCCCCCAAAAATAAAAAAAAATACAAAATGTTCAGAAAAAAACAAAAAAATATAAAAAATGTTCAGAAAACTAATAAAAAAAATTTAAAACAACAAAAACAAAAAAAAACAGTTCTTTTCAGAACTACCTCCCCATTATTAAAAAAATTGGTAGAATTCTTTGAACTCTGCCAAGCTCTATTTCTATTAGTTCGCTACTAGTTCGCACTCCGGTACGCGTACTTTGAGCGTACCAAAAAATTTTTTTTAAAAAAAAGAACAGTAAGTATAAGGAAAGGAAACAGACAGTTATGTTACAAAAAAAGACAGATATAGGGAGTAAAGAAAAGATACTGTTACCCGCAATTCACTTCTGATCATGTCATATATTACATAATTTTTTACATGGTCAGTGACATCATCAGCAGTGGATTGCGAGTAACAGTTTTTTCTGTTTACTTCCTATAGTTGTCTTTCTTGTAACATAAATGTCTTTTCCTATCCTTATACTTACTGTTCTTGTTTTTAAAATTTTTGGAGATCATTCATAAACAGTAACATTAATAGAGACAGAATTAGTGAATAATAATGAAGAAGTATGAGAAGAGAGGGACTGAGAAAAATACTGGAAGGAATAGAAAAATTAAGTAATAGAGAAAGGAAGGAGAGAAGTAGCAAACACAGGAAAGTAAAGATTAAAGAAATGAAGCAGTAGAACTAATAGATGTTAAATGTGATAGATTAAATGATAGAGTGAGGGTGACGATAAGATGTGTCCTCTCTAAAAGTTTGTTTAAGGTGAACCGTACTCTGGGTTGCATATCAAATTTATGCCTGTTGAAGAATACAGACGAGATAATAGATGTGAAGACCTACCATTGCAGTAAAACATGCCCATTTATTACATCAATCATAACATAGTCAGTGACATCATCAGCAGTGGAATGTAGGTTAAAAAAGTAGAAAACATTTACCTTATAATTCATGTTAACTTTTCAAGCAAATTTTTCATACATTCAATCTGTAAAAGAGAGAACAAACATTTCCAAAAATATTAAAACATGTATTTAAAAATTAGAAAAAAGAAGGGAAAAGGTTCAAGAAGAAACAGTTTTTAAACAACTTTGACATTTACAGAAACCTCTACTTCCCTACTACCCCTACACAATCCTAAAGATATTTATTTTAAAAAAACAGTATCTTCATGCTGATGAAATGAGGCCTATTTTGAAACATGATGCTTCTTTTGCATTGCTTATGTCTCACAATAGTGATGCAATAACAGCGCAAAAAAGATGTAAAGCCATCATAAAATTGTGTCAAACATTTTAAATGATTGTTTTAGGATGCAAATAAGATGTGTGCTTTCAAGAGCTTTCTTTGAGGTGAGGCCTATTTCTTTTTTTTAAAAAAAAACAATACCTAGAAGTACAGCACTGTAAGCATTAAAATTGACACTTACAGAAGACTCTGCTTCTCCATATCTACCTCACATTTCTAAATATATCATAATTTCAAAAAGCATAACATTAATTATACATGTTAAATGGTTTATTTTTGCTGTTCTCAGAATGTATCAAATTTCACTTAAATCAGTGACTTGAAGGTATTCATCATGTAACAGCGGGAAAAAAAAAACACAATCAAAATGACTGTGTTTAAAAAACCCATACAACCTTCGAAATCTGATTTCAAAACTCCTTAAAATTAACTTACTTTCAATGACGTCGAACGATCTCCTATGAACAGCATCCACTCTGTTGTGCTACAAATATTTTCAGCCCGCCACTTTCTGAAAGAAAACCTCCATCGATACGTAAAATATGTTACATAGAAAAAAAGACTTCTCTCATTATATCACATGTTTCCACTAGGCCAAATCATGTTGCCGCGATTCGCAAGTCTTGTTATTCTTCCAATCAAATCCCGACATTTTCTATTTTCGCAACTTTCAAAAATAAAATATTTGAGATTATTTTCACAATCCTGGACTACTAATAACTTACTCTTCTTTGTCACTCATGTTCTCCTTTTCCTATGACACTGATACTGCTTACTATGAAGCAGACTTACTTGCATTAGGTTTATATAGTTGGATTTTTAATCTAGACAGCATTGCAGACTTACATTCCCTCTACTTAAAATTTTGGTTTTAAAAACACCAGGTAAGAATTTTTAAGGTCAAACGGCAATTTTTTTTTGAACGTTACAACGGAATCATTACAGAATGACCAGCCGTTTCCAGACTTTAAGTAAGCTGTATAATGTCCTGATGTTGTTGATGGACCATCGTGATAGATAATTGCTACAGTAACAAAAGTCCTCCCTGATATTGACAGCTGAGAAGCCACAAAATTTTTTATTAAAGTTGACAATTTTGATCCATCAGGCCTACAACGTTGGATCATTAAAATGACATACTGGCCATATCTACGTATAAATAATGTTGACATCATATCACATTTACATTGGCTACACTCCATGTTGTGATCCGCTGCATTTACTAGCTTATTAAAGGACACTGATTTACTGTCTGGCAAAGTTAAATATATAAATCTTTCTGAGTCTACACTAGTAGTACTTGATACCATACAGTTCTCGCAGTCATGCTGCCATTGATAAGAAAGCCCAAACAGGTGATCTACATCTACACCCTCATCTTGCAATATATCAAGCATATACATTAAAAACTCCTGACAATCTTGCTGATTATTTTCAGAGAAGTCTGTTTGACCTGAACATTCATCTAACAGATAACGAAGTTCAGACACACTTTCTACTTTTGTTCGATCAGTGCTACATTTCTCGAAAACAGAATTCAACAAACAGCATAAAATTTGTTCAGAATTCAACAGAATCTGTTCTTTTAAACTCTCTAGTGAAAAGAGAACATTAACCACTACATTTGCATAGCAGTTGACACCAGAACTGTTTTCAAATTGAAAACCGACAACATCTACAACGGAATCCACTTTCTTTCTGCTAACAATTTTCGGTTCATTGACTTTTAGTCTTTTTGCAACAACCTCCCTACTATTACTGCTATTTCTACGTTTGCGGCCTACCACACGTTTCTCAAACAAAGGATATTGAGGCAAATGTGGCGCATACTCTCTTCTTAACCTATTGTATTCCTTAACACAATCTAGATCTGCACAAATGTTTGTGACATCACAGTCAATCAAGTACAATCCCGATAAAGTTCTAACTCGTGACAATGCCACATATGCCATACCCTCCTTGAACACAGAACTGCCAATATTCACCAATGCACAGTCTACACTTAAACCTTGCGATTTATGGATTGTCACCGCATATGCCAAGCAAACAGGAAACTGTTTACGGCGAACATATAAATCTTTAACAAGCAAAAACCTAGCAGAACAACGACCAATTTGCTGTACTTCCTCAATGCCATCAAATTTAATTTTTAAAAATTCTATTCCATCTCTATTTCTGTATTTCTCAAAATCAACAACATTACCCATTGATCCATTTACCAGACCTCTTTCTACATGTAAATTCCTTCTCAAAATGATTCGGCAATTTAAACACACATTCAAAGTCTTTTCAAAACCCGCTGTTTTAGATATAGTCTTCTCTAATGAATCCAATTTTGATTTCAAATTGTCTGACAAAATAATTGTTGATCCCATATGCTCTAATTTGTCGATAGCTTCAAGTTTCACAATCTCTTGCTTTTCTAAATTCAACATTTTGTTGTTGAAGATGGCACATTCTGCAAGAGTTGGCATGAGACATATCCCGGATTTCTTCTCAGTAATTTTCTGAAAAATATTCTCAGGCACAATCTCTTGTTTGGGATATAAATTTGACAGTAATCGTGCATTTAAAGCTTCTTTCCCATGCTCGGTCACTTTTCCAATTCTAATATCTTGTAGAATATTCTTGTAATCTTCATCCTTTGCCTGACGCATATTTTGATGCAGTTCTGCATAATTGAAGTTTAACCATATATTGACGTTGCCAATGCTCCCTAGGCACTTCCTGGTATCTTCATGCGTGAGTATTTTGAACACAGGTTGACCTTTTACTGGTGTCAGCTGCAGAAGATCTCCGAAAACAATGATGTGTTTCCCACCAAATAACACATCATATTCAGTTTTAAGTACTTCTTGCATTCTCAAATGCACAAAGGCAAGCATGACATTGGAAACCATGCTTACTTCGTCAATGATAAGTAGTTTCATTTTCCTCAAGACTCTTGAAACTTCACAGCAAGCATCTCCAGATAACTTGTTGTATTGTAATTTGTTGTCATGCTCCACCGGCAGCATCAGTAGACGATGCAAAGTAATACCTTTAATGTTATGTGCTGCCAGTCCAGTAGGAGCGGTGACAACACAAGACAGCGATGACTCAGTCCTTTCCTGCAAATAACAAGAGATTGCTTTAATGAGGAAACTTTTTCCAGTTCCCGCTTCTCCACTCACGTACAGTCGGACAGGCTTCAACGATGTACATGAGCACTTGTTCTTCTCATGACTTAATCCGTGCTCAATTTCCGTGGTAACTTCATCATATATTTTCCTCTGCTCAACGTTGAGTTGTTTTTCCAAGTCTTCTAAGTTAACTGAATCCTCCTGAGCATGTGCCATGGCTCTTTCCACTTCATTCATAGCAGTGGCAGCTTCATTTTCGATAATAGGTCCTCCAAGTGGATCTTGACTCAATGAAACAGAACTCTGACTGTCCTGAGAACTGTCTCTGGCAATCTCGGCTGCAATCGTTGCTTCCTGCTCAATTTCCAAAGTTAGCATTTCTTGATATTTAGAAAAAGCAGGACATTCTATGGACTCCTTGGCTGCATTGAAAGAGTCTTCGTAACAGAGGAAATCTCCAAGCAGTTCCTCTTCTGCACGCCAAGGCTTGAAAAGTTGCAAAAGTGCTAAATAAAAAAACTCCTTTTTTTCTGGAGATTCACCACTCAATTTTCGATGGTTTACTAATTGGCATTTTCTTTGCTTGACCAGGCATCCCTCACTTCCAATTACAGCATACACTCCTTTCTCAATATCTTCTTTGATGTTCCTCTTGAATATATAATTTTGGAGAACCTCATATAGACAAACATTCTCAAGGTGACTGCTTCGATTTGGATAATATGTATCCAACATGTTGGTCTTCAAAATGTCGGTACTGTTTGGTTCCTTTTCTGCCAAATACTCAATTTCCCGGACAGGTTTTAGAACTCGATTTCGCGTTGCAGCAAGACCAAGACTCGCCCAAACGAGACTCCTGGATTTGGCATAGAGACTTGCTGAAGACAACCGGTCAGAACATTCGTAAGCTCCGATTTCTCGATGCGACAACATCTTCAGACTGAAACTGTACAACTTCTTGCTGAGGCTCTTTTCATGAGAAATGTCCTCCCACATATCCTTCAGTTCGGTCTTTTCTTTTTTGGTGATGTAAGATGTCACATACCGAGCCACAGCCATACAGTTGTCAGCCACAAACTGTATATCCATGTTAGCATTCCACATGGACAAAATCACTGGGTTGTAGTCATTGATGTACTTGGACTCTTCGTTCCTTTTCAAATTGTATGTATTCTTGGGTGATTTCCTCGTCACATTATGTCGCAGCGAAGACATCAAACTGTTCACTCTTCCTTTAGAAATCACCGGTCGTGGAAAGTTGAAACGACATTTGGTGTAGAACTTGTCCTTGTTTCTGAATTTACGACGACAGTACTTTCCACAACGATGGCTTTGGAAATGTAGAACTTGTTCTCTTAGACTTTTCTTCTCCGTTGCGTTTGGAACAGCACACGTAGAATACTGTTCGATGAAATTCATCACTAAGTCATCCGGATCTGTTCCAAATTTAGGTGCATCCTTGATCCACAACAACATATGTATATGAGGGGCACCTCTTGCTTGGTACTCCTTTCTCCAAAAGAAATCCAACACCTGTCCAAGAGGTGGATTCTTTTTATTTGTGATGAAAGACATCATAGCTTCAAATCTATGATTGAAGTACCTGCATACATTGACTGGATCCAAAGAGCACAGTTCTCCGGGTGTCTTGAATTCGATGTTTTCAATGTTACCATTTGCCTCTCGTAAAAATTCAAGTAAGTCTTCCCAGCCATACTCGGCACAGCTCAGAGTGAGGAACCATGTTGGAGTTCCTAAGTTCCTCAGCATACATTTTAAATCACCATGACGACGGTACCAGTACTCATTAGTACCACGCTGACACGCCATGAGATTAATTAAGTGAGAATCCAAAATACTGTCTTGGACATTGACTTTATGCATAAAGTCACTTGCCGAGATGTTTCGCATCTGTATACCACTTTTTAAGATGTGGTTCACTGCATATGACAGTCCAGACAGATCGCTTTCAAACAGGAGATGAAACAAATAGGGAATGCATTGCCGAAACCTAGGATCTGCTGCATACAATCGTAAAGTCCGGTATTCAGACGCAGGAATTTGATGAGGTCGCTCATCATATCTTCCTCCTTGACCTGTGGGAAATAGCTGTGGGAAACACCGAGCTTCCAAACTTTCCTCCCAAACACTAATGGGACTCCCTTTGGCTTGTTTCATTTGAAACAACTCAATAGCATTCCCCATGACTTCCTTGGAATGCAAAGGATGAACACTATAATGTTCATATATTTCTTCACTTTTAGAGGCCTCTACTTTCTCAATTTGGCCAGCACACAAATCGCTATCCTCTTCATCACTTACTTCCTCTTCTGCAACATATACATTCTTATAGTACTTATTATTTTTCTTCAAATACACTGTTGCCTTTTTGACTTTCCTAACATCCACTAAATCTTGCCATATTTTCTTATTCTTTGTCGGAACCCCATTAACCAAGATAACCAGAGGTTCCTCTTCCACTTTTTCTATTCCAATTGTGTTAATGTTTTTCTTCAAATCTAGAGGCAAATAAACAACTCTTCCCTTTAATCCTCTCTGTAAATCTGCTGGAGGCAACTTCCCTGTCTTTGGCTCCATTCTTACAATAGCCTGAAAGGGATGGATACTTTGAATCAAAATAGATTCATAAGTATTTAAATCCTTCAATTCAGAAGGAATCTCAACCAATTCCAGATTATTATGAACTGCCCTAGCAGGCATCTGGTTTTGGTTTAATTTATTACAACAATAAGTACACACACGTTGATCCGATCCCAAATCAAAATAATTTTCTACCATCAAGTATGTGGCAAAATCCTTCCATTCACTATTATTTACCCTTTCACTTTTTGCATATAAATCCACTACCTTAGTCTGATTCTTATAATAAGTGCGTCGACAACATACACAAGTGAAATTAGGCCTCTCACTTGATTTCATCTGAAACGTGGCAATTTCCTTCTGAAAATTATCTGTACTGGAAACCTGTACATTATCTTCCACATTACCCTCTACTTCAGGGTCAATTTGAACATTCTCATCTTTACTACCAAAGTAACAAAACTCAATTTCTTCACAAATATTCTTCACATCTATTTCAGAACCATGCAAAAGAGCAGCACATAATTGTTTAAGCATAATTGCTGGACTCTTAGCATAATACAACATTCTCACTAATTTTCTCACTTTATTATGATGCACTGCTAGCATCCTGAAATGATGAAAAACACTCTGGCATACTCTCCTGGAAAGACAAGCCAGTGAATGACCACGCAAACCTGTTATTTGTCTCACTCTGCAAGGATCTAAATCTTGCAACAACTTCATTTTCTGCTTCAAACTTTTCTTATTAAATGTCCGTATAAAATCACAAAGCAAATTGATGGAAACCTGTCGCACACTGCAAATAGAACTACACTTCCAAATGTACACAGGACCCTTAGGACGTGTTCCTAAAACCTCATCACTTAGCGCCTCTTCTGTCTCTGTTGTCACAAGTTGTTCTTTTTCAACTGGACAACCATCCTTCACTTCATAAGCTCGACCACTGGTGTCAACTGCAAACACCAAATCATTATCCTGAAAATAACTCTCCTCATTAAAAAATGCCTCACAACTAGAACTATGCATCCATTCTCCGGAAAAAACTTCACAAAAGTTAGTACGATTTACTACTCTCTTCCATCTACTTTTAGTTTTGAAATCAGAAATTACCTTGCTTAGTTTCCTAATTCTATTGATTACCAAAATAAACAACTTTCGCTTAATTTCAAAAGCATGATCAATAATTTTCTCTACATTTTTCTTCTTCTTATAAAATGCCGCTTTCTGTTGGCCTTTTTTTTTAATATTTTTCAATAAATTAACTATTATCCTATTACGGAACATTCGATGTCGAATGTCCCTAAACTGTTGTTTCCTTCTACTATCATGCACAGAGTTATCTCTTCCTCTACCAGTAACATTTTTGATGGGTCTCTCCTTTCCATTTAAATTGCTTTTCTTTTTGAAGACTGAAATATTTTTTGGAGATATACTTTTTTTATGACAAATATTTCTTAAGAATGATTTCGTGCTCTTACCCGGACCTTTCTTGGTGTTTTGACAAGTATTTGGGGAAGAGGACTGCTGCAATAAAACATCATCCTGCTGTCTTTGACGTTTTCTAGCCTTTCGTATTCGACTTTTGGAAGGCATTTTCCAAACTATGAAAGAATCTGCAGTTGAATCTGTGGAAAAATATAATATAAAATGTTATTAACCACTATTACCAAACAGTAAATAAATAACAGTCATCTAAAACTTAATGCCCTACTAATTATTTAACATAGCAAATGTTTCCCACCAGCACTGCATCACAAAAATGACACTCAATGGTGCAAAAAAGGCATACAACACTCATAAATCACTCCCTAATATTTTAAATCATTAATTCAGGATGACGATAAGATGTAGCCTATCTAAAGATTTGTTTAGGCCCTGATCTTTAGACTGGGGTAAATGTGTATCATTGATCCACATTCAGTCCATCACCTGTTTTGTTTATTTGAGGTGAGGCCAACACATGGTTGCAGATAAGATTTTCACTGAAAAATATCAAAATAAAAAAACATGTGAAGGCCTACCAATGAAGTAAATCATTAAATGAAAACCAATACATTTCTGGAAATATGCACTACTAGTGCTTCATAAGATGTTTTAGGTCATATTTATAAGGCATTTGAGTATCTAGTATGCTATTTTTCGTTCTTCCTGGTGCAAATTTAATGTAAATATGCTCCCACCTGCGGTTGGCAAATTTAGATTTTGATTATGGGAGTTAGATAGGCATGTTAATAATTTCCCAAAAATGGTGTATAACCCCAAACAACCTTTGAAGCAAATGCTCTTAGCCATGTTATCCACCTCCCATTGGATAACATGGCTAAGAAGTGCTCAGGGCCCCATGAGGAACGCTTTCCATTTAAAAACGGAAAAATAACATCAAAGACACTAAAATGCCTTCTAAATATGACCCCAAACAACCTATGAAGCTCTAACAGAACATATCCTGAAATGTAATTGATTTCAAAATTCGTTTTTAAACACAGCATATAAATCAATTGTATACCTGCATTCATGGAGAAATGACTAAAAATGTCCTTGAGACACATGAAAGTGTTTTCTGGAATGCCCTAGCACCATTTTTGGGACACTATTAACATGGCTACGTAACTCCCATAATCAAAATCTAAATTTGCCAAGCGCAAGTAGGAGCGTATTTACAAGACACTTGCCCCAAGAGGAACACTTTCCATTTAAAAAGGGAAAAATAACATCGCAGAAAAGGCAGCAATATTCATGCACTTTCCAGCAAATGCTCTTAGCCATGTTATCCACTTCCTATTAAATAACATGGCTAAGAACTGCTCAGGGCCCCATGAGGAACGCTTTCCATTTTAAAAGGGAAAAATAACATCAAAGACACTAAAATGCCTTCTAAATATGACCCCAAACAACCTATGAAGCTCTAACAGTACATATCCTGAAATGTAATTGATTTCAAAATTCGTTTTTAAACACAGCAAATAAATCAATTGTATACCTGCATTCATGGAGAAATGACTAAAAATGTCCTTGAGACACATGAAAGTGTTTTCTGGAATGCCCTAGCACCATTTTTGGGACACTATTAACATGGCTACGTAACTCCCATAATCAAAATCCAAATTTGCCAAGCGCAAGTAGGAGCGTATTTACAAGACACTTGCCCCAAGAGGAATACTTTCCATTTAAAAAGGTAAACATAACATCAAAGACACTAAAATGCCTTCTAAATATGACCCCAAACAACCTATGAAGCTCTAACAGTACATATCAAGAAATGTAATTGTTTATCACAAATGCGATTAAAAACGGCCGCAATGCATGAATATCGCTGAAAAGTCAACGATATTCATGCATTATCCAGCAAATGCTCTTAGCCATGTTATCCACCTCCCATTGGATAACATGGCTAAGAACTGCTCGCAAATGCGAAAAAAAACGGCCGCAATGCATGAATATCGCAGAAAAGTCAGCGATATTCATGCATTTTCCAGCAAATGCTCTTAGCCATGTTATCCACCTCCCATTGGATAACATGGCTAAGAACTGCTCAGGGCCCCATGAGGAACGCTTTCCATTTAAAAAGGTAAACATAACATCAAAGACACTAAAATGCCTTCTAAATATGACCCCAAACAACCTATGAAGCTCTAACAGTACATATCAAGAAATGTAATTGTTTATCACAAATGCGATTAAAAACGGCCGCAATGCATGAATATCGCTGAAAAGTCAACGATATTCATGCATTATCCAGCAAATGCTCTTAGCCATGTTATCCACCTCCCATTGGATAACATGGCTAAGAACTGCTCGCAAATGCGAAAAAAAACGGCCGCAATGCATGAATATCGCAGAAAAGTCAGCGATATTCATGCATTTTCCAGCAAATGCTCTTAGCCATGTTATCCACTTCCCATTAAATAACATGGCTAAGAACTGCTCAGGGCCCCATGAGGAACGCTTTCCATTTAAAAAGGTAAACATAACATCAAAGACACTAAAATGCCTTCTAAATATGACCCCAAACAACCTATGAAGCTCTAACAGTACATATCAAGAAATGTAATTGATTTGTATATCACTTGAGACAAAGCCACATTTTAAAAACACAGCTTTCTTCATCATTTTCTCCTTAAATCATACTATTCTCTATCTAAATTAAATAAATGTTTTCTCACCTTAGCAAATATTTTTTGAGTTTTGAAAACAGTCTGAGAAATACACCAAATTGTCTTCAGCAGAAGAAAAAGGATGCACTCCAAAGGCTGCAGCTATTGAAAGCACAGAAATACAGATATTCTTTTCACATATCTCTCATATCAGCCAATCATACCTCTTCCCTCACTTTTTTCAAATCAAAACCCTTCCCCCCTCTGCCCTGTCTGCCTTGTATCCATAGCAACCACCTCCTGGAAGACCTCTCATGTTTGCAAATTCACACAACAATGTTTCAATTGAACTCTGAACTCTCAGTGCACCTGCGTATCCAGTGCAATCTTTCATTAAATGTTTCTTCCTTGACCATTCAAATTACATCTTTCAAAGAACACATCCATGCACCCTAACTTTCTGTTTTCAGAAATGGAAATGCACCAATCACTGCTAATGAATCATTAGCATTGTAAATCCACAGTTTTTTTTCTTTAGAAACTCCTACTGTTTCAACTGCCCTTTCATTACCACACTTCATCTGACTACAGAACAACCTTCAGCCACCATGTTTAACGTCTGGATTGTTGGACATAGTTACATCCACTGGGCTCAAAGGTATGCTGAGAACAGAAATTTACCTAACCTCAATTTACAAGATGTGGAAATTAAGTGGTTGGGCCAAAGAGGCTTAAAATGTCACCAATTGATACCATTGGTGAAAACCTTTATGCATTTGCCAAAACCTGACCTGTTAATAGTGCACTGTGGAGGTAATGATTTGGGCACTTTGACAGGGGTAGGTCTGGAAATGCTTTTAAAGGACACCTTTGAGCAATTAATGGCACTTTTTCCTCAAACTGCCTTGGTATATTCCAATATATGCCAAAGACAGAAATGGAGGTGGTCCAACCAATTTTGTCCACAAATTGAGAAAGCGAGGAAGCATGTAAACAAATCTGTTTCAGCTTTCATGAGAGACCATGGAATGGGCTCTCTGTACAACAATAACTTGCGTTACTACATGCAAGATATCTACAGAGGAGATGGAGTTCACTTCTCAGATGAGGGCAACAGAATTTTCATTCTGAATTTAAGACTGTGCATTGGTACCTACTTATAAGTACCTAAATGTACCATAAACCCAAAAGCTCTTCTCAGAGCTACCCTTCATCTGATCACACACTTTTATTATTTTTTTTCTAACTTTTTTTCTGTAATTTTCAACAAACTACGCTTAAAGAGCGCTATCCGGTACGCGAACTGGAAGCTAACCGCGCAAAATTTCAAAAAAAAGTTTTTTCTTCGCAAATATAGTCCTCCTCAGCCACCCTCAGAAAACGTAGGGGGGCAAAATACTTGTACGATGCCCCCTTCTACCCATTCAGAACATTATTTACCCTCCATTTTATACCTTGATTCGACCGAAACACAAAATGGTGGACTCCCGTTACGCTCCAAGTACGCGGACCGGACCGCTATCCGGAAAGCGGTCCAAAAAAAGGCGGGAAAGTAATTTACAGAAAAACGACTAGAGACACTCTCACCAAATATAAATTACCTCATACTACATAACAATCCCTTTCATTCTCACAAATTTGATTGAAATTTCATTTAGCCATTTAGCCTTTAGACCTCTCCACATACCGTGAGGTAAATTACTTCACAAAACACATCTGAACTGTTCGAATTGACAACCAATGAAAATGTTACTTTCATTTTCTACTTTTATTACCTGACATTTGATTGGTTATATACTTGAATATATATAAAGGAAGAGAAGAAAACACAGCCATTTTGACTACTACTTCTTGTTGTACAACACCTTTTAATAGCTTCCAAAAACTTCAACTTCTTTGTGAAGGTAAGATATAATTTTTAAAAAAGAAATATATTGTGCACTATAACTTAATATAATAGAATTTTTCTGCTACATATACACTATCCCTCTGTAGTACTAATGTATTTAGATAGACTTCTCTGTTATAGTTATGAATGGAGTTAGGCTTGTCTTGGTTAAATCACATACACTTTTTTATAGTCCTATTTCCACTCTGATACTATACACTGCCAAAAGATAAATTCACTGATAAAAAATGACTATCTAAAATTAATCCCAACAGTGCCCTATCTCTACTAATATATATTTTCTTATTCAAAATTTCAGGCAAAATGGAAGGCGAACAACAAATTTCATTTTCGATTCAACTGAAAGAGAGCAGCCAAGACAAACTTGATGACTTCATGGATGACAGTAGAGACCACGAACTTCTACAATGTGTTGAAGCAGTAGACAACTTGCTTGAAAATGAAAAACAATTACACCCTATAATAAATTATGACATTTCTGACAATGAAATGTTAGAAAATTTAATAAAGTATGAAAAACAATGAAAATAACAAAAATAACTTTAAAAATAAAGACAACAAAAAAAAAGAAAAAAAAACAAACAATTAACATACAGTCTTTGAAAAGTGTATCATTCTATTATCCTTATAGTACGCTGCCCAGAACGCTTTCCGGTTCGCGTACTAGACGCTCATCGCGAAAAAAAAAATATATATATTTTTTTGGACCCTGCTGGGCCCTTTTAAAAACACCACATAAAACCTAGGGGGTCAGGGAGGATCTACTATGCCCCCTTATGGAAATTTCCCTCTTTGTTTTGGCCTCCTCTTGTCTCTCGATCCTACCGAGAGAGAAGATGGCGGCTGCACCGGACTGTTTAGAATGTTGACAGACACCGAAGAGCCAATCAGCTTTCCGTGCGCAAAGTTCCGATAAGCGAAAAGTACGCGAACCGGAGCGCTGTTACAGATATATATCTTGATTTAAACGTTAATTTCTCAAAATCCACTGAAGCACATATATTGAGACCTAGCAAAGGCACATCGGGCTAACAGTCCCTACAATTTTGCCAAGTTTCGTGCAAATCCATTCAGCCGTTCGGGCTAAAAGTGAGTCCAACCGCCCTATGGAAATTAACATGGGAAAAACGCGTTTTGGGACCCCCCTTTTTTCTCGGCCCCCCCTTGATGAAACCCCCCCAAATTTTCAAGGGCTGCTCAGAAACAAAATGTGCCATTTTCCTGAAAATTTCAGCCAATTCCGTCCACAAACGCCAAAGTTATTAGACATAGAATTTTCAGAAATCCCATAGGGAAAAAATCCTAACTATATATACCTACTGGCGACCGCCAGTAGGTAATATATATATATATATATATATATATTCACTGAAAAAACCATAGGTTATAGACCATATATAGTTAGGGATTAGCATTTAAAAAACCTTATTTTATTTGCACAAAACCATTGAAATTCCATATATAGTTAGTTGCACTAACTATATATCGCGGACCCGCAATCCACTGCTAATGATGTCACATATTACATCATTCATGACATGGTCAGTGACATCACTGATGACATCACTGATGACAACATCCAGTGACTGTATGTTTCTGTAAAGTTAAAATATGTCTTACATATTGAAGAATGAGTGGATGTATAAGTGTCTGGATGAAGGATTTAGTAGGTGCATGACTGACTGTATGAGTGAGTGATTAAATGTGTCTCACTGAGTGCATGGGTTAGTGACTAAACTGTCTTAATTTGTGCATTATTATGTCTGTTGTTCTGTAAACTGTTGCATGTGTTGATAAGTAGCTATATGAGTAACTATATGGGTTATTGATTGGTTGCCCAAGTATTTGTATGGGAGACTGAGTGTGTGTGTGTGGGTGGCTGGGAGGTGTATGACTCTGTGCATAGATGTGTGAGCAGTTGATTCACTAGATGTATGGTTTCAAAAGTGCATGTGGAAACAGCTGTATGGGCGGTTGACTGCATGCATGAGTGTATTGGTGAGTGAATGGATATCTCAGTTCTACATGTCAAAGTAAGTACATATGTAAAACACACTCCATGTGAGAGTTGACATATATAAATAACTGAACATAAGAGCCAGTGAATGTGAGAGTGGCTGTATGAATCATTGTGAACTTGTATCAAGGATTGTATAAGAGAGTAAATATGTGTTAGTATATGTTTGAATAAGTAAGGTGTGTATAACTGTATAGTTGAGGAAATGGAGGTGTGATTGATTCTTTGCATGACTGACTAGGTGTGTGGGTAACTCCATGGATGTGTGACAGTCTGTGAGTGCCTGTTTACACTGAGTGTATCTAAGGTTATATTAGAGTCTGAAGATGTATTATCACATAAATGATATCATCAGTGATGTAATCAGTAATGTCAAATGAGATGTCAGTGATGTCATCAGTGATGTCATTTGAGATGTCATCAGTGATGTCATCAGTGATGTCATTTGAGATGTCATCAGTGATGTCATCAGTGATGTCACTGACCATGTCATGAATGATGTAATATGTGACATCATTAGCAGTGGATTGCGGGTCCGCGATATATAGTTAGTGCAACTAACTATATATGGAATTTCAATGGTTTTGTGCAAATAAAATAAGGTTTTTTAAATGCTAATCCCTAACTATATATGGTCTATAACCTATGGTTTTTTCAGTGAATTTTCAAGGTTTTGTAAATGCAAATTCCTAACTATATATGGTCTATAACCTATGGTTTTTTCTGTGAATTTCATTGGTTTTTTAAAAGCTAATATCTATAGCTGTAAAATATATTCTTTATTAAGTGACGTATCACGTAGCCTGTGAGACGCCTCATGATGCTTTGCATAACCGTGACGTATCGTCTCTGCAGCGCAAACCAAACCCAAAACGTAAGCGCGCCAAAACACGCTTAAAGATATATATATATTTTTTTAACCTTAATTAGACAAAATCCACACGTGCACATATCACAAACGTTCAAAAAACACAATATGTCGGACTCCCGTTACGCTGCCGGTTAGCTGCCCGGTTAACGTACCAGGAAGCACCTTTACCGCGAAAAATCGCATTTTTTTTTTCACCCCCCAGGGAACTTTAATAGCCCCCTCATCAATCCTAGGGGTTCAGGAGGGGTCTGCCTTACCCCTTTCATTCATTTACACCTTTTTTCCACCTCTTGTCTCTCGATCCCACAGAGAGGCGGCCGCTCCAGACTGTTTACAATGATAACAGCCAATCAGCTTCTCCTCAGACTCCCGTTACACTGCCGGTTAGCTGCCCGGTTCGCGTACCAAGACGCGTCTCTACGGCGAAAAAATCGGAATTTTTTTTTTTGGGCCCAGCGTGGCTCTATAATATCCCCTCATCAATCCTAGGGGGTCAGAAGGGGTCTACCTTGCCCCTTTCCTTCATTTCCCCCTTTGTTTTGGCCTCCTCTTGTCTCTCGATCCTACCGAGAGACAAGATGGCGGCCGCTCCGAACTGTTTACAATGTTGACAGCCAATCAGCTACTCGTCAGACTCTCGTTACACTGCCGGTTAGCTTCCCGGTTAGCTGCCCGGTTCGCGTACCAAGACGCGTCTCTACGGCGAAAAAAACAGATTTTTTTTTTTTTTTTTTTTTGGGCCCAGCGTGGCTCTATAATATCCCCTCATCAATCCTAGGGGGTCAGAAGGGGTCTACCTTGCCCCCTTTCCTTCATTTCCTCCTTTGTTTTGGCCTCCTCTTGTCTCTCGATCCTACCGAGAGACAAGATGGCGGCCGCACCGGACTGTTTAGAATGTTGACAGACACCGGAGAGCCAATCAGCTTCGCTTCGCAAAGTTCCGATTAGCGAAAAGTACGCGAACCGGAGCGCTGCCCGGAGCGCTGTTACAGATATATATCTTGATTTAAACGTTAATTTCTCAAAATCCACTGAAGCACATATATTGAGACCTAGCAAAGGCACATCGGGCTAACAGTCCCTACAATTTTGCCAAGTTTCGTGCAAATCCATTCAGCCGTTCGAGCTAAAAGTGAGTCCAACCGCCCTATGGAAAACTCAATGTTAAAAACGCGTTTTGGGACCCCCCTTTTTTCTCAGCCCCCCCTTGACGAAACCCCCCCAAATTTCCAGGAGCTGCTCAGAAACAAAATGTGCCATTTTCCTGAAAATTTCAGCCGATTCCGTCCACAAACGCCAAAGTTATTAGACATAGAATTTTCAGAAATCCCATAGGGAAAAAATCCTAACTATATATACCTACTGGCGACCGCCAGTAGGTAATATATATATATATATATATATATATATATATATATATATATATATATATATATATATATATATATGTATATATATATATATATATATATATATATATATACCAAACAATTTCCACCACTTCCGGCGTGCGGCGAGGAAGGAACTCAAACCACCACAGCAAGTCAGGCAAGATACAGATTTTATTTGCGTTTCTTCTCTAGCCTGCAACGACGGTTTCGGACTTCAGGAGCCCTTGATCACATTCAGCAAATATCGCGACCGTTGTGATTTTATACGTTTTTTTACAAACATCAAATGTGCACACCCCCCTACACTGCATGGTTAGCGGGTCACGTGATTAATAAACATGAAGGAAAGACTATCACACGGATCTACGTCTTTCTCAGGTTAATTTACACAGAATATAGAAAACACCATATTACTAACTGCTTAAAAGCAGGTTTAAAATTCTATGGCAAAGCGGTCTTATAATTACAACCATAAGGCAAGTTGATATATGACATCAGATGTAAAATAACAGGTTAAATCCATTTATAATATTATTACCCACTGTGGGTCATTTATATAGCCTTGAGGGAATATCACATGGACCAACTAACATGTGCCATACGTAAATTACATCCTGTAATCATGTATTCAAAATGTGAGTGCTGTTAAACCATGTCAAATTTTCAACAATTTTTTACATAAAGTGCTACTTGTGCTGATAGTGCAAAAAGGAAAATAAATAAAAAATGTGCAACGTGCAATTAATGATGACACAACTGGTCGATTAAAACAAATCTATAGCTATACATTACTATATACACATAAACATATAATTTCATAGAATTCATAATTTCAGTCAAATTTTGCCAGTGTTTATGTTACATCTGGAATGAAGTCATATAATATATGTTATGTTTTGTACAAAGTTAGTATAGACTATTTCAAGGACAGGAGAGAGTCATGGGAACTGTCATGGCAGAGAGAATGTATTAATATGTAACTGGGCTAAGAGCTAAATGCAAAAAATATCTACTTATTGTGCTGTGTGTAAACAAAGTGATTTTAATAAAAAACACAGAAAAAGTCGTTTTACACAAAGATCTAATGAGACACAATAGTTTTCTACAGATATGTGTACATATCTTCTGAATTATTAAGACCCCTGGGCCACTTGCTGTCTAACTCCAATATAAATTTTGTTTCCAGCTGTCTAAGCTTTCTCTCTCTGTTGCCGCCGCGTTTGGATTTTGGAACCGCAGCGATAACAAAATACGAAAGACAATTAATGTCTTTATTGTGGCATTTGGCAAAATGCCTAGCCACGGGATAGGCATATATATATATTGTGTAATAAAACGTTTTGATTCCTGCATACTCACTCGAGTTGGATCGTTTGTGAGCTTCTCTGACTGTTTGATGTGGCGTTCTGAGGTCTGCACCCTGCCGTAGCCTGTCATCTATTGACGGGTTGGGAATTCTTCTTCATATATATATATATATATATATATATATATATATATATATATATATATATATATATATATATATATATATATATATATATATCAATGAAAAAACCAAAGGTTATAGGCCATATATAGTTAGGAATTAGCATTTACAAAACCTTATTTTACTCGTATAAAACCATTGAAATTCCATATATAGTTAGAAGCGCTAACTATATATCGCGCACCCGCAATCCACTGCTGATGATGTCAAATGATTGTATGTGTCTGTAAAGTTTAAATATGTTTCACATATTGAAGAATGAGTGGATGTATAAGAGTCTGGATTTAGTAGGTGCATGACTGACTGTATGAGTGAGTGATTAAATGTGTCTCACTGAGTGCATGGGTTAGTGACTAAACTGTCTTAATTTCTGCATCATTATGTCTGTTGTTCTGTAAACTGCTGCATGTGTTGATCAGTAGCTATATGAGTAACTATATGGGTTATTGATTGGTTGCCCAAGTATTTGTATGGGAGACTGAGTGTGTGAGTGGGTGGCTGGGAGGTGTATGACACTGTGCATAGATTTGTGAGCAGTTGATTCACTAGATGTATGGGTTCAAAAGTGCATGTGGAAACAGCTGTATGGGCGGTTGACTGTGTGCATGAGTGTAATGGTGAGTGAATGGATATCTCAGTGCTACATGTCAAAGTAAGTACATATGTAAAACACAGTACATGTGAGAGTGGACATATATAAATAACTGTGCATAAGAGCCAGTGAATGTGTGAATGGCTGTATGGATCATTTAGAACTTGTATCAGGGATTATATAAGAGAGTAAATATGTGTTATTATATGTTTGAATAAGTAAGATGTGTATAACTGTATAGTTGAGGAAATGGAGGTGTGATTGATTCTTTGCATGACTGACTAGGTGTGTGAGTAACTCCATGGATGACTGACAGTCTGTGAGTGTCTGTTTATACTGAGTGTATGTAAGGTTATATTAGAGTCTGAAGAGGTTCATTGTATTATCACATGAGTGATGTGATCAGTGATGACAAATGAAATGTCATCAGTGATGTCATTTGAGTTGTCATCAGTGATGTCATCAGTGATGTCATTTGAGATGTCATCATTGATATCATTTGAGTTGTCATCAGTGATGTCATTTGAGATGTCATCAGTGATGTCATCAGTGATGTCACTGACCATGTCATGAATGATGTAATATGTGACATCATCAGCAGTGGATTGCGGGTGCGCGATATATAGTTAGCGCTTCTAACTATATATGGAATTTCAATGGTTTTATACGAGTAAAATAAGGTTTTGTAAATGCTAATTCCTAACTATATATGGCCTATAACCTTTGGTTTTTTCATTGAATTTTCAAGGTTTTGTAAATGCAAATTCCTAACTATATATCCACTATAACCTATGGTTTTTTCTGTGAATTTCATTGGTTTTTTAATAGCAAATATGAAAAGCTTTAAAATGTCAAGTACGTGATAGATAAAAACATTTTCGTATTTATGCACGCTGATGTGCTTTGAACGCTGCACCCCCCCCCCCTCCCCTCTTTTGCCTTAGTAGTACTCTCTCTTTGCAGATACTGAAGGGTAGTTAACGCAGGCCTTTACCCCCGTTGTAATCCGTCGTGCCTCCTTGTCTCTCCATTTGATTGATTGTTGTCCAAGCATTTACTGTTTTAGAATTGGTTCTCTTTGGATCATTCTCTAGTTACAAACAAGCACAAAGTCGCAATACTCTGTTTAGTCTTTGCAGATAGTGAAAAATCGTGTAAAAAAATAAAAGTAATCGAGCAAAATCAGTAGGCCACTAATTGGATCTCTTTTTGACCTCGCTAAAATAGAAATATTAGGAACAACCCTTCTTGAGAAATACGAAAATAGTGAGATGAACTGAGCTCCACACCATGAGGGCTGCAAAACAGCTCGACTCCGCCACCCACACCGCCCAAAATAACGGCAAACCCTATGCAAATATTATAAATATACACAACACACCACCAAAGAAACAGAATAAAACATTTTATTAAATAACTATTTACATAACTATTTTATACTTTTTATTGCCCGATCCGGCTAGCTCAATCGATCGAGCATGAAAGTCATGCACTGATAACAAACGTTGAGAGTTTGTAGAATGATGGCTTCAGATTTTCCACATACAGTGTAGTGGCGCGAACTGGCAGGGGGCGTTTGGATTCTACCCCTTCTCCAAATAAGATTTTCATACGTGAATGTTCGTTCATGCTTTTTGTCCCTGAGTTGCTTCCATCTCACTGCCTTACATAAATGGCATAAGTCCTGGTTATTGAGTGCCATACTTCAGAGTTCTAAGCAGTTCTTGTAACACTGTTTAAACCTTATTTGCACCTGCTGCAGCTTCACTATTCAAAGTAAGTGGGGTCCATTTGAAAACAATGTGATACGGTGCCTCCCTAAACCGCTTGACGGAGGCTCCCGAGGGGCGGTGAGATGGCACGGACTGAGAGGGGGCGCTTGGCTCCTGCCCCCTCCCCAAGTCGTGTTGCCCTGGTGAGGCCTGAGATCGCCCCCGGCATAGGTGGCCGGCTCCCGGGGTCCGGCGGAATTTTTTCCCTTTTGAAGAATCTTTCATTCTGGACCTTGTCCCACAATCCGTTTCACCTGAAGACACGCTGTCGTAGGGCGCCCCTTTACCGTTTTAGTTGCCATTCCGCCCGCTTTTGGTACTCTGTGCCTCTTCCGCCATTCAGCTGTTTACCGCTCGCTCTTGCGACTACAACGTCTCGCTCACCATGTAGTTGAGTTGCTCCCGCTCTTAAGATTTGACCGAACTTTTTGGACTGCTGAAAGCGGTGGAATTCCGACCGCTGGTTGGTGGAGACATTTTGACTATATTCTGGACCTGCATTGTCGCGTAATGCGTCATATGACGCGACGCGTTAGCGCACCCGGATGTGCTCCGGTGCGCAAGGCGCAGCTTCCCGGAAACGATCCAGAGCGCGCCGCGCAGCGCGTAACGTAAGCATAACAGGTCATGTGACTTGTTAATAAAACTTTTCATTGGTTCATTTTACTTTTCTTTTCCTAATTATGTAAGACTAGGTCATGTGACCTAAAAATAACACTTTTCATTGGATTAAAACTTTTTTTTCCCCAAACGATGAAAGCCCCACCTTGTTTCTGGATGTTTCAGACTGAAGCTGGCGTCACCATGAGAGCACCACCATCTCGTAGCTCCGTCGTGGCCATTCCGCAAGCAATCATGGCAGCCGCTCCCCACCGGAAGCCTGCGGGAGTCGAGGGCGCCCAAGACTTTTGTACAATCTTCAAGGCTGAGGGGACGCTTTCGAGAATGGAACCCAAGCCCTGGCAGACAAGCGTCCGAGTTCCAAGGTGTCCCAGGGCCATTTTACTGGACCAGGCCCAAATCCGAAGAGCCGGCCGCCATTTTAAGAGTCCTGTGGAAGCCGCCTACCGCTGCACCGCAAGAGTGGGAGCAACTCAACTACATGGTGAGCGAGACGCTGTAGCCGTAAGAGCGGGCGGTAAACAGCTGAATGGCGGATGAGGCACAGTGTAGCAAAAGCGGGCGGAATGGCGACTGAAACGATAAAGGGGCGCCCCACTACAGCAGACAAGCCTCCGCCATGTGCTTCAAAACTGCATATGTATCTCGTGATATCAAGGTTGGGCAACCAGTACAGAACAAGCAGTTACGAGTCCCATTTACACCGGCGCCATTTTGGGCGCGGCCGGGCAGGTCCAGGATCTACTGAAACATAAAAAATGAGGCTGACATCTCTGAAGCAGTTCACGAACAGCAGGACATAGCAAATAAACATGAACTCTCTAAAGCTGTTAACTCACTGCAGAACAAAACAAGTGAACCTGAAACCTCTGGAATAATTGTCGCTCAAAAGAACAACACACAAAACTCTGTAGAGCCTGAAGAAAAAAAAACAGAAGGGCACTGTAGTTTCAGACACACTTAACACTAATGATGAAACAAAGATATCGTCTGTTTATAAAGCAGTTATCATCTTGACAGAATTGACAAAGAAGTGTACAGACACCAATGCATCAGCATTCTCGGAGATAACATCTTAAGGAACAAAGAAAGACCTGTTCACTCTTGACACCCCAGGTGCTGTGTATATTGCACTATAGTGCTGCATCGACAAAACGGGCAACCCTATTGATGTGGATTTTTCATTATTGATTATTGTAAAGAAATGGCGACTCCCCCCTTTAGCAGATTAGCTAAATGTTTGCGTAATTTAGGCATAAAAGTTATATTATTGTTGTTGTTGTTGTTATCGTTATAGTTCTGGTTAATTTCAAAAAATGGTTAAATATATTTACAGTTTTTGTTGCGTTCGTTATATTTAAATATTAATAAAGTTTTAAAATGTAACTGTCTTGGAGTACTATATTTTTTTTAAAAATCGGGTGAATGGGGCCTTGAATCGGGTTATTGTCATGTGTGGGCTTTGCAAGTGTACTGCTACAAGATCGGACATTTCAAACTCAAATGCACGTTCTTTTTCTTACCTTTCCGAAGCATGGAGCGCAATAGCAGGCAGAGAAAGGGTGATGCACGTGTTGAACACTGCCGGGCCTGCAAATTGCTGCCAGTGCCCCCCCGCCCGCTCCTGAAAGAGGACACACACACACCGCCGCCCCGAGTACTTCACAAATCTTTAAAAGACCATGCGCTTGTTCAATGGGAAGTGGATAACATGGCTAAGAGCATTTGCTGACTAATGCATGAATATCGCTGACTTTTCAGCGATATTCATGCAATGCGGCCGTTTTTTATCGCATTTGCGATAAACCTTGCTAATAGCAAGGTTTATGTGCGATAAAATTCGCCGAAGTGCGGCGATAATTATTGTCTCTAAACAAGTTAGAGACAAAAATTACCGCTAGTTGTTGGAAATATGCCCCCGGGTTTTTCCTTGCAGGAATCGGGAAACGAAAGACTAGCACTGAAATCAGTAGTCTCACACCTGAATCGGGACGGTTGGCATGTCTGGATACTCTACAGCTGGAGCCATACACTACATCCGCAGGGCTAGGTGATAGCCTAGGTCCGGCCTGGACAATCGGACACAGAGGAAGAGAAGTGTCAGAGGGTGCGGTAGTGAATAGGATGAAAGGGAGGTGTCGAACGGGCACAGGATGTGATTCTCAGAGAAGAGCAGCGCAGATGGGGGAAGTATATGGCCCATGCATGAGAGAGAGAGCGGGGGTGACCATTGCGTGGGGGAGATGCGTGCGAGGGTGGGGAGCCATGCTGAGAATCGACGGCGTGCAGAGAGTGGCCCTGGTCAAGGCATCTAAAATGGCTGCTGTGCACGACAAAATTGTGGCATTGGACAAAAACGCAAGATGGCGCAGACAATGTTTATCAATAAGGATTCATTTATAACAAAATATTTACTCGCAGTGACAAAATGGTGTTCAACACTTCCTGATTTCCATCGAATCGAACGTTAACAAACGTCACGCAGCAAAAAAAAAAAAAGCTCACGCACAGAGCGGTTTTTAGCCATGTTATCCAATGGAAGGTGGATAACATGGCTAAGAGCATTTGCTGGATAATGCATGAATATCGCTGACTTTTCAGCGATATTCATGCATTGTGGCCGATGTGCGGCGATAATTTTTGTCTCTAAACAATTAAAACGAAGCACAAAATGGCGAATTCCCGTTTCGCTACCAGTTTGCGGCCCAGTTCGCGGCCCGTGAAGCGCTTCTACCGTGAAAAATAAAAAAAATTTTATTTTCCCCACGGGACCCTTTAATAACCCCAACAACATTCCTAGGGGTCAAGAGGGGTATACCTTGCCCCCTTTCAATAAATTCCCCCTTCGTTTTTCACCTCTTCTTCTCTCTCGATCCTACCGAGAGATAAGATGGCGGCCGCTCCGGACTATTTAGAATGTTGACAGACACCGGAGAGCCAATCAGCTTTCTGTTATCCAATGGAAGGTGGATAACATGGCTAAGAGCATTTGCTGGATAATGCATGAATATCGCTGACTTTTCAGCGATATTCATGCATTGTGGCCGATGTGCGGCGATCATTTTTGTCTCTAAACAATTAAAACGAAGCACAAAATGGCGAATTCCCGTTTCGCTACCAGTTTGCGGCCCAGTTCGCGGCCCGGGAAACGCTTCTACCGTGAAAAATCTTTTTTTTTTTATTTTCCCCACGGGACCCTTTAATAACCCCAACAACAATCCTAGGGGGTCAAGAGGGGTATACCTTGCACCCTTTCAATAAATTCCCCCTTCGTTTTTCACCTCTTCTCTCTCGATCCTACCGAGAGATAAGATGGCGGCCGCTCCGGACTGTTTAGAATGTTGACAGACACCGGAGAGCCAATCAGCTTTCTGCGCGCAAAGTTCCGATAAGCGAAAAGTAAGCGGACCGGATCGCTGCCCGGAGCGCTGTTACAGATATATATCTTGATTTAAACGTTAATTTCTCAAAATCCACTGAAGCACATATATTGAGACCTAGCAAAGGCACATCGGGCTAACAGTCCCTACAATTTTGCCAAGTTTCGTGCAAATACATTCAGCCGTTCGAGCTAAAAGTGAGTCCAACCGCCCTATGGAAAACTCAATGCAAAAAACGCGTTTTGGGACCCCCCCTTTTTTCTCAGCCCCCCCCTTGACGAAACCCCACCAAATTTTTAGGGGCTGCTCAGAAACAAAATGTGCCATTTTCCTGAAAATTTCAGCCGATTCCATCCACAAACGCCAAAGTTATTAGACATAGAATTTTCAGAAATCCCATAGGGAAAAAATCCTAACTATATATACCTACTGGCTATTGCGCGGTGCGCGTACCGGAGCGCGGCTATAGATATATATATTTTTTTGAACCTTAATTACTCAAAATCCACTGGAGCACATATCTTGAGACATAGCAAAGGCACATCGGGCTACCAGTCCCTACAATTTTGCCAAGTTTGGTGGAAATCCATTCAGCCGTTCGGGCTAAAAGTGAAATCGACCGCCCTATGGAAATTAACATGGGGAAAACGCGTTTTGGGACCCCCCTTTTATCTCGGCCCCCGCTTGACGAATCCCCCCCAAACTTTAAGGGAAGGACCGGAACGCCGCGAGGCCATTTTGAGGAAATTTTCAGGCAGATTCGTCAACCGGCGCCAAAGTTATTCCAAATAGAATTTTCAGATTTAACATTGAAAAAAATCCTAACTATAACTACCTACTGGCGACCGCCAGTAGGTAATATATATATATATATATATATATATATATATATATATATATATATATATATTCACTGAAAAAACCATAGGTTTCACACCAGTTATAGTTAGCTGGAAATTTTACTGATATAAAACCATTGAAATTCCCACGTTATAGTTAGATGGACTCACTATAACTTGCGCGTGCAATGCACTGCTGATGACATCACATATTACATCACTCATGACATGGTCAGTGACATCACTCATGACATCACTGATGACACCATCCAGTGAATGTGTGTCTTTCTGAAAAATAAATATATTTTATATATGTATATGTAAAAGTTGATGGAAGAATAAATGTTTAAATAAGTGTCTAAATGGATGGTTTTTAAAAATTGATTGGTTAACTGGCTTAATAAGACATCATCAGCAGTGCATTGCACGCGCAAGTTATAGTGAGTCCATCTAACTATAACGTGGGAATTTCAATGGTTTTATATCAGTAAAATTTCCAGCTAACTATAACTGGTGTGAAACCTATGGTTTTTTCAGTGAATTTAATAGGTTTTTTAAATGCTAATTCCTAACTATAACTGGTGTGAAACCTATGGTTTTTTCAGTGAATTTCATAGGTTTTTTAAATGCTAATTCCTAACTATAACTGGTGTGAAACCTATGGTTTTTTCAGTGAATTTCATAGGTTTTTTAAATGCTAATTCCTAACTATAACTGGTGTGAAACCTATGGTTTTTTCAGTGAATTTCAAAGTTATTTAAATGCTAATTCCTTTGTATATCGAGTTTCTAACCTTTTTTTTTTTTACAATTTGCTGTTTTTTTTTAAGTATTCATTTTTTTTATAATTTTTTTCTTTTGCGCTCTGGGTGCGCGCTCGGGGAAGCTTTCAGCTAAGCTCTCCTGTAAGCTTTTCCGTGCGCTCATCTGAAAGCGCACCCAGAGCGCAACTGTCGTTCGTGAAAAAAAAATATGAATGAAAAGTTAATAATAATGCAAAACATTTCGTACCATACAAATAAAATTTGTTTTTTTTAATATGGAAAATGATTATGCATTTCTATTAAAGATTGATGACGTCACTTCGGCGCGCAACGTACGTGCCTTCGGAAGCGCCTCCGTGCGCGGCGCCTAAACGCACGCAAAAGCGCCTACGATCGCGCCACGTTTGCGCCCCGGAAGCGCCTACGATCGCGCTGCGTAAACGCACCCGGAAGTGCACCTGAGCGCGCAACGTAAGCGCGTCGGGTCATGTGACCCTAAAATAACACTTTTCATTGGTTGCTAACAGTTTTTTTTTACAATGAATGAAATCCCCACCCATTTCCTTCACTTCTTCTTTCACTTTTGTGACTGAAAGACCTGCCTTTTTTGCTGCTCCATATTCCTGGATTCATCATGGCTGCCAGACCATCCAGCAGTGAAGATGACTCCAATGATTTCATTGATGAAGAGCCTCCTACCCCAAAGGTGAAGGAACATTTCATCTGGAAATTTTTTAAGTTTCCAGAAGGCCAGAAGAAGGTGAATGCACCAAAAGTAGAGTGCAGGATCTGCAAACATGTCCTGTCACGGGGTAACCCCCTAAAAAAATACTCTTTTGGCAACTTCACCATGATTCGCCATGTGAAGAGCAGGCACCCCCAGAATTTTGCCCGGGAAAGTGTCAGGGCTCTGGCACAGGAGGTTCCCAGAGATGGGGCCTCTACATCAACAGGAGGAGCAACTTCTTCTGGAAGAGAACAATCTCAGGGGCAGGTAGCAAACATTCAACCTGCATTCAACCATGGGGTCGTCAGATGCAGATACTGCAATCAACTCCTCACCTATGGGGAGCAAAGTGTCCTGCTCATGGTTCGGGCATTAGAGAACCATCACTGCCCTTCCCACCCCTAATTTTTTTCTTTTCTTTTTGCTCCTGTTGAGCAGTTTCTATTCCCTGTTTTTGTTCCTCTTCAGTTAAAAGAAGAAAACCAAAAGTTCTTTTCAGAACTACCTCCAATTCTCATCAAAGAGCTATAATCTTAAAAAATGAAGAGTAAGTGAAATATAGTGCATTGATAATTGAAAGGAGAATGAGTAAGAAAGAACAGAAAGGTATGAGAGGTGAAAGGAAGTGAAGTAGGAGGACTGAAAGAAGGTGAGTGTTAGAAAAGAAAGTTATGACACAGTGAATAAACTGGAGGCCTCATTTCTGAAAAGTGACGCATCGCTACGTGAAAATAGCGATGCGTCACTTATCTGGACGCACTCCTTATGACATTCCAGATGTGTCATATTTAATGTATAACGAATCATATCGCAAGGAGTTACAGATACGTCAGTATTTCTGACATATCTGTAAACACAAAAGTAACGCATTGCAGGAGTGCGTCACAAAAGTGACGCAACTCCAGTAATGTGTCCTTTCACATGGAAAAAGCACCATGTGAAAGGTTTGCTGTGAAGCAGGCGCAAGATTTTGGCGCAACTGCATCCTAAAAGTGACGCACTGCGTCATTATTACCAAGCTTTTTGCAAGGAACACCCCCTCTGCATGCATTATACCTGACACTATTTTTTAAAAAGTGACGCATCTAGGTACATGGGTCACTTTTTAAAACTCTGCACCATATTGTATCTGCATCAGGTATAATGTATGCAGAGGGGGCAATCCCTCGCAAAAAGCTTGGTAATAACAACGTACTGAAATCTATGAGATTTCCCTGCGTCACTTTTAGGATGCTATTGCGTCAAAATTTTGCGCCGGCCTCGCATCACTTTTATGTTTACACATATGTCAGAAATACTGACGTATCTGTAACTCCTTGCAACATGATTCGTCATACATTAAATATGACACATCTGGAATGTCATAAGGACTGTGTACAGAAAAGTGACGCATCACACCAGCAGTGTAATAAAATGTGCCTCGTTGCACTATATTTAAAGGATGCAACAGCATCCTAAAAGTGACGCAGTGAAATCTCAAACATTTCACTGCGTCGCTATTACAAAGCTTTTTGTGGGGGAACACCCCCTCTGCATGCATTATACCTCACGCAGATATAATGTGGCGCTTGATTTTAAAAAGTGACCCATCTACCTAGATACCTCACTTTTTAAATATAACGCAACGCAACACATTTTTTTACACTACTGGTGCAATGCGTCACTTTTCTGTGCGCACTCCTTATGACATTCCAAGTAACGCATTGCTGGAGTGCGTCACAAAAGTGACGCAACTCCAGTAATGTGTCCTTTCAAATGGGGAAAGCAGCATATGAAAGGTCTTGCCTCAGTCTAACACCTGCTGTAAAGCAGGCACAAGATTTTGACGCAACAGCATCCTAAAACTGACGCAGTGAAATCTCAAAGATTTCACTGCGTCGCTATTACAAAGCTTTTTGCGGGAGAACACCCCCTCTGCATACATTATACCTGACGCTATTTTTAAAAAGTGACGCATCTAGGTACATGGGTCACTTTTTAAAACTCTGCGCCATATTGTATCTGCAACATGATTCGTCATACATTAAATATGACACATCTGGAATGTCATAAGGAGTGCGCACAGAAAAGTGACGCATAACACCAGCAGTGTAATAAAATGTACCTCGTTGCACTATATTTAAAAAGTGACGCATCTAGATAGATGCGTCACTTTTTAAATATTGCATAACAATGCGCATTTTTTTACACCGCTGGTGCGTCACAAAAATTGACGCACAGGAAGCGCAAAACTAACAGCGCAGGGCCTTCATAAATATGGTCCTGAATTTTCCCCGTGCTTCCGGTGCGCGTACCATGCGCTTCCCCCGCGCAAAACGAAAAAAATTTTTTAATGCCCTGCAGGACCCTATTTTAGTCCCTACATCAAACCTAGGGGGTCAGAGGGGGTCTACTCTTCCCCCTTATGGTCATTTGCCCCTTTTTTTTTCAAACCCCTTGTGTCTCGATTTTACCGAGACACAAGATGGCGGCCGCTCCGCACTGTTTAGAATGTTTACAGACAACTGAGATCCAATCAGCTTCCTGCGCGCAAGTCGCGTGTCGCGCCTGGAGCGCACTCCCGTGCGCGCACGGGAGAGCGCCTATAGATATATATATTTTTTTGAACCTAAATTACTCAAAATCCACTGGAGCACATATCTTGAGACATAGCAAAGGCACATCGGGCTACCAGTCCCTACAATTTTGCCAAGTTTGGTGGAAATCCATTCAGCCGTTCGGGCTAAAAGTGAAATCGACCGCCCTATGGAAATTAACATGGGGAAAACGCGTTTTGGGACCCCCCTTTTATCTCGGCCCCCGCTTGACGAATCCCCCCCAAACTTTCAGGGAAGGACCGGACCGCCATGAGACCATTTTCCTGAAAATTTCAGGCAGATTCGTCAACCGGCGCCAAAGTTATTCAAAATAGAATGTTGAGATTTAACATTGAAAATTATCCTAACTATAACTACCTACTGGCGACCGCCAGTAGGTAATATATATATATATATATATTACCTACTGGCGGTCGCCAGTAGGTAGTTATAGTTAGGATAATTTTCAATGTTAAATCTCAACATTCTATTTTGAATAACTTTGGCGCCGGTTGACGAATCTGCCTGAAATTTTCAGGAAAATGGTCTCATGGCGGTCCGGTCCTTCCCTGAAAGTTTGGGGGGGATTCGTCAAGCGGGGGCCGAGATAAAAGGGGGGTCCCAAAACGCGTTTTCCCCATGTTAATTTCCATAGGGCGGTCGATTTCACTTTTAGCCCGAACGGCTGAATGGATTTCCACCAAACTTGGCAAAATTGTAGGGACTGGTAGCCCGATGTGCCTTTGCTATGTCTCAAGATATGTGCTCCAGTGGATTTTGAGTAATTTAGGTTCAAAAAAATATATATATCTATAGCCGCGCTCCCGTGCGCGCACGGGAGTGCGCTCCAGGCGCGACACGCGACTTGCGCGCAGGAAGCTGATTGGATCTCAGTTGTCTGTAAACATTCTAAACAGTGCGGAGCGGCCGCCATCTTGTGTCTCGGTAAAATCGAGACACAAGGGGTTTGAAAAAAAAAGGGGCAAATGACCATAAGGGGGAAGAGTAGACCCCCTCTGACCCCCTAGGTTTGATGTAGGGACTAAAATAGGGTCCTGCAGGGCATTAAAATTTTTTTTTCGTTTTGCGCGGGGATAGCCGCGCTCCCGTGCGCGCACGGGAGTGCGCTCCAGGCGCGACACGCGACTTGCGCGCAGGAAGCTGATTGGATCATAAGGGGGAAGAGTAGACCCCCTCTGACCCCCTAAATCCAGGACTATATTTATGAAGGCCTTGCGCTGTTAGTTTTGCGCTTCCTGTGCGTCAATTTTTGTGACGCACCAGCGGTGTAAAAAAATGCGCATTGTTATGCAATATTTAAAAAGTGACGCATCTATCTAGATGCGTCACTTTTTAAATATAGTGCAACGAGGTACATTTTATTACACTGCTGGTGTTATGCGTCACTTTTCTGTGCGCACTCCTTATGACGTTCCAGATGTGTCATATTTAATGTATGACGAATCATGTTGCAGATACAATATGGCGCAGAGTTTTAAAAAGTGACCCATGTACCTAGATGCGTCACTTTTTAAAAATAGCGTCAGGTATAATGTATGCAGAGGGGGTGTTCTCCCGCAAAAAGCTTTGTAATAGCGACGCAGTGAAATCTTTGAGATTTCACTGCGTCAGTTTTAGGATGCTGTTGCGTCAAAATCTTGTGTCTGCTTTACAGCAGGTGTTAGACTGAGGCAAGACCTTTCATATGCTGCTTTCCCCATTTGAAAGGACACATTACTGGAGTTGCGTCACTTTTGTGACGCACTCCAGCAATGCGTTACTTGGAATGTCATAAGGAGTGCGCACAGAAAAGTGACGCATTGCACCAGTAGTGTAAAAAAATGTGTTGCGTTGCGTTATATTTAAAAAGTGAGGTATCTAGGTAGATGGGTCACTTTTTAAAATCAAGCGCCACATTATATCTGCGTGAGGTATAATGCATGCAGAGGGGGTGTTCCCCCACAAAAAGCTTTGTAATAGCGATGCAGTGAAATGTTTGAGATTTCACTGCGTCACTTTTAGGATGCTGTTGCATCCTTTAAATATAGTGCAACGAGGCACATTTTATTACACTGCTGGTGTGATGCGTCACTTTTCTGTACACAGTCCTTATGACATTCCAGATGTGTCATATTTAATGTATGACGAATCATATTGCAAGGAGTTACAGATACGTCAGTATTTCTGACATATGTGTAAACATAAAAGTGATGCGAGGCCGGCGCAAAATTTTGACGCAATAGCATCCTAAAAGTGACGCAGGGAAATCTCATAGATTTCAGTACGTTGTTATTACCAAGCTTTTTGCGAGGGATTGCCCCCTCTGCATACATTATACCTGATGCAGATACAATATGGCGCAGAGTTTTAAAAAGTGACCCATGTACCTACATGCGTCACTTTTTAAAAAATAGTGTCAGGTATAATGCATGCAGAGGGGGTGTTCCTTGCAAAAAGCTTGGTAATAATGACGCAGTGCGTCACTTTTAGGATGCAGTTGCGCCAAAATCTTGCGCCTGCTTCACAGCAAACCTTTCACATGGTGCTTTTTCCATGTGAAAGGACACATTACTGGAGTTGCGTCACTTTTGTGACGCACTCCTGCAATGCGTTACTTTTGTGTTTAGAGATATGTCAGAAATACTGACATATCTGTAACTCCTTGCGAATTGATTAGTCATATATTAAATATGACATATGTGGAATGTCATAAGGAGTGCGTCCAGATAAGTGACGCATCGCTATTTTCACGTAGCGATGCGTCACTTTTCAGAAATGAGGCCTCCAGTTTATTCACTGTGTCATAAATTTCTTTTCTAACACTCACCTTCTTTCAGTCCTCCTACTTCACTTCCTTTCACCTCTCATACCTTTCTGTTCTTTCTTACTCATTCTCCTTTCAATTATCAATGCACTATATTTCACTTACTCTTCATTTTTTAAGATTATAGCTCTTTGATGAGAATTGGAGGTAGTTCTGAAAAGAACTTTTGGTTTTCTTCTTTTAACTGAAGAGGAACAAAAACAGGGAATAGAAACTGCTCAACAGGAGCAAAAAGAAAAGAAAAAAATTAGGGGTGGGAAGGGCAGTGATGGTTCTCTAATGCCCGAACCATGAGCAGGACACTTTGCTCCCCATAGGTGAGGAGTTGATTGCAGTATCTGCATCTGACGACCCCATGGTTGAATGCAGGTTGGATGTTTGCTACCTGCCCCTGAGATTGATCTCTTCCGGAAGAAGTTGCTCCTCCTGTTGATGTAGAGGCCCCATCTCTAGGAACCTCCTGTGCCAGAGCCCTGACACTTTCCCGGGCAAAATTCTGGGGGTGCCTGGTCTCCACATGTCGGATCATCGTAAAGTTCCCAAAAGAGTACTTTTTTTGGGGGTTACCCCGTGACAGGACCTTTTTGCAGATCCTGCACTCTACTTTTGGTGCATTCACCTTTTTCTGGTCTGCTGGAAATTTAAAGAATTTCCAGATGAAATGTCCCTTCACCTTTGGGGTAGGTGGCTCTTCATCAATGAAGTCATCTTCACTGCTGGATGATCTGGCAGCCATGATGAATCCAGGAATATGGAGCAGCAAAAAAGGCAGGTCTTTCAGTCACAAAAGTGAAAGAAGAAGTGAAGGAAATGGGTGGGGATTTCATTCATTGTAAAAAAAAACTGTTAGCAACCAATGAAAAGTGTTATTTTAGGGTCACATGACCTGACGCGCTTACGATGCGCGCTCGGGTGCACTTCCGGGTGCGTTTACGCAGCGCGATCGTAGGCGCTTCCGGGGCGCACACGTGGCGCGATCGTAGGCGCTTTTGCGTGCGTTTAGGCTCCGCGCACGTATGCGCTTCCGAGGGCACGTACGTTGCGCGCCGAAGTGACGTCATCAAATTTTCCATATTAAAAAAAACAAATTTTATTTGTATGGTACGAAATGTTTTGCATTATTATTAACTTTTCATTCATATTTTTTTTTCACGAACGACAGTTGCGCTCTGGGTGCGCTTTCAGATGAGCGCACGGAGAAGCTTACAGGAGAGCTTAGCTGAAAGCTTCCCCGAGCGCGCACCCAGAGCGCAAAAAAAAAAATTAGAAAAAAAATGAATACTTAAAAAAAACAGCAAATTGTAAAAAAAAAAAAGGTTAGAAACTCGATATACAAAGGAATTAGCATTTAAAAAACCTATGAAATACACTGAAAAAACCATAGGTTTCACACCAGTTATAGTTAGGAATTAGCATTTAAAAAACCTTTGAAATTCACTGAAAAAACCATAGGTTTCACACCAGTTATAGTTAGGAATTAGCATTTAAAAAACCTATTAAATTCACTGAAAAAACCATAGGTTTCACACCAGTTATAGTTAGCTGGAAATTTTACTGATATAAAACCATTGAAATTCCCACGTTATAGTTAGTCGGACTCACTATAACTTGCGCGTGCAATGCACTGCTGATGACATCACATATTACATCACTCATGACATGGTCAGTGACATCACTCATGACATCACTGATGACATCATCCTTGCGACAGAGTGACAGACCTCCTTTTAGTGTAATGTAACCCTTGAAACACATATTCAAAAATAGAAACTAATATTTTCAAAAAAGTGGATATACCCATACCAGTTACAACAACCAATTCAGTAATACCACCATCTAATACACATCCACTCATGTGTATGTATATGGGTTATTAGATATTTTTATTAGTATCAGTATGAGTTTCTATATGGTTTGGTGGGGGTATTACTTAGCACATAGATGCATGAGTGACTGACTCTTTGTTTGTATGTGTTTTGAAGACAGCATATGTACAGGACTGTATGGGTGGATGAGTGTCTATATGTGTTTGTTAGTGAGTGAATGACTGTCTCACTAGTGTCTTTATCAGTAACTACATATGTTTTAATCTGTGAGAGTAAGAGATTGTAAGAGTTCCTGTTTAAATAAGTATGTGTTTATATAAGTGATTGTTTAAGAGAATAAATATGTGTAATTTTAAATAGAAGTAAGGTGGAAGTGTGTGTATAACTCTATATTCAAATAAATGGATGTTCAATAGTTTATTTGCACGTGTGAATATGTGTGTGAGTAACTTTTGGATGAATGTTGGTGTGTAACAGGATGTATAGGTGTATCACTTCATATGATGAGTGAGTATATGTATGAGTGACTATATAGAACTGTTGGTGAATGAGTGGATGTGTATATAGATAGTGGAATTACTGAATTGCTTGTTGTAACTGATATAGGTATCTCCATTTTATTAAAAATTTCAGTTTCTATTTTTGAATATGTGTCTCAAGGGTTACATTATAGTGAAAGGAGGTCTCTCACTATGTCACAAGGATGGTGTCATGAGTGATGTCACTGACCATGTCATGAGTGATGTAATATGTGATGTCATCAGCAGTGCATTGCACGCGCAAGTTATAGTGAGTCCGACTAACTATAACGTGGGAATTTCAATGGTTTTATATCAGTAAAATTTCCAGCTAACTATAACTGGTGTGAAACCTATGGTTTTTTCAGTGAATTTAATAGGTTTTTTAAATGCTAATTCCTAACTATAACTGGTGTGAAACCTATGGTTTTTTCAGTGAATATATATATATATATATATATATATATATATATATATATATATATATATATATATATATATATATATATATATATATATATATATATATGTGAAAGCTCTACCCCTCCCGGTCCCGGTGGGAATAAGGGCAGCACACACGGGAATTCTCAGCTAGAAGCAACCTTTACTTGCACAGACGCGTTTCGGAAGCCACGCTTCCTTCCTCAATGTTTGTTACACCGCAACGAGCGTCTAAGCGCCATTTTATTTCAAAATACACACACAACTCTAGATGGTGAGCATAGAAAGAGGACTGACGTGTGAGCGCCATGTTGCTAATGCATGTCATTCTACAGTGGCATAGCTCGCATTAAACATTAGTACTCCACATTGTTATTACCAATATTCAATTTCATTTAAGAATAACCCTCACAAATTATAAAACAAAGGGAATTATTCAGTGATATAGCCGTGGATCGGCAAAGAACCTCTCTCATCTATACGATAGGCCATGGAGTAAAATCTCGCCGTGGATCGGCTTGTGGCAACCAAAAGGTTGCCTATTTTAGTCTCCAAACCCCGTATCCCAGTTTTACACATCTATGTTGTATGATCAATTCCAAAATATTAAAAAGTCGCAAAATCTTAAACAATCCTGAAAATACCAAAAGAAAAATATACTTAGTACAAGATTCGTCTGAACAATTATCTTCTTCAATTAATTCATGAAAGCACCATCAATCACAGAGAGACACGCATAGCAGGCAACATTCTGGTTTTGCTAGTTCTTTTTACATTTATGTCCATCATGAGTATACTGCATGCATTAACTCCTATTCTGTATTTTAACTTCCCTAGTGTACAGTTAATTCCTCCCCACAGTTCAGTCCTAAAGGGGCCTTCGTTTGGCAGTCGATAATATATCGGGATTCTAACCTGCGAAGTTTCTGTAGTTTATCTCCTCCCCTAACATTATCAGAAATTGCGTCCAGGCAAAAATACTGTAACAGACTTCTGTCGCTCTTATGCTTAATGGAAAAATGTCTTGGGACAGGGTATGTAAAATCTCTGTTGACTATGGCCCGCATATGTTCTAAAATGTGCAATTTTACGCGGTTTATGGTGCTGCCTATATACTTAAGCCCACAAGGACAAAGAAGGCAATAGACTGCAAACGGTGAGGTGCAAGTAAGAAATTGCTTGATTTTCTTTTTAGTTCTACACCCCACAATCTCATAGGAGTAAACCCTTTTACTGTGGCACAGGCCTTGCACCGGCCACAGGGAAAGAAACCTTTCGCATCTTTAAGTTTCCCTGTTCGTGTGGGGATGGATGACAAATGGCTATGTACCAAAGAGTCCTTCAAAGAACGTGCCCTTTTGAAAGTGATTAGGGGGTTTGCAGGTATATCACTCCCTATAATGTTGTCATTTTTCAAAATATGCCAATGCCTTTTCAAGATTCTTCTGAGTTGTTGACAATCTTGAGAGTATGGTGTGATCATTCTGAATTTTTCTGTATTGGCAAAGGGTTTATTCTTTTTGACAAATAGGGTCTGTCTTGGTGGTATCCTTACCCTATCTAAGGTATTCTGTAACAGTTGCTTACTGTACCCCCTAGCCTCAAATCTATCGTTACTTTCCTTGGCCGCCAACTCAAAGTCTTCATTGGTGGAACAGTTGCGTTTCAACCGTAGAAGCTCGCCATACGGTATGCTTTTGATAAGTTTATGGGGATGATTACTAGACGCATGTAGCGTGCTGTTCCCTGCCGTGGGCCTTCTGTAGAGGGAAGTTTTGATTTTGTTGTTAAACACCTCGACTTTTAAATCTAAGTACACTGCCATGCTTGTGCTAACCTGGCCGGTAAAAATCAAATTGCAATCATTTTCATTCAGCTCTTTGATATATTGCCAGGCTGTCTCTACTGAGCCATTCCACACTATACACAAATCGTCTATGTAACGATACCATGAGATAATACAGTTAGACCACTGCTCTTTCTCAGGGCCCCAGGCCTCCTGCTCCTCCCACCAGCCCACGAATAAATTCGCGTAGCTGGGGGCGAAGCAGGAACCCATGGCTGTACAGGAGAGCTGTCTAAACAAGGCATCTTGGAATAAGAAAATGTTAATATGGAGACAAAATGCAATTAACTCCATCAACATAGCGTTGTGTTGGGCATATATTATCGACTGCCAAACGAAGGCCCCTTTAGAACTGAACTGTGGGGAGGAATTAACTGTACACTTGGGAAGTTAAAATACAGAATAAGAGTTAATGCATACAGTATACTCATGATGGACATAAATGTAAAAAGAACTAGCAAAACCAGAATGTTGCCTGCTATGCGTGTCTCTCTGTGATTGATGGTGCTTTCATGAATTAATTGAAGAAGATAATTGTTCAGACGAATCTTGTACTAAGTATATTTTTCTTTTGGTATTTTCAGGATTGTTTAAGATTTTGCGACTTTTTAATATTTTGGAATTGATCATACAACATAGATGTGTAAAACTGGGATACGGGGTTTGGAGACTAAAATAGGCAACCTTTTGGTTGCCACAAGCCGATCCACGGCGAGATTTTACTCCATGGCCTATCGTATAGATGAGAGAGGTTCTTTGCCGATCCACGGCTATATCACCGAATAATTCCCTTTGTTTTATAATTTGTGAGGGTTATTCTTAAATGAAATTGAATATTGGTAATAACAATGTGGAGTACTAATGTTTAATAAGAGCTATGCCACTGTAGAATGACATGCATTAGCAACATGGCGCTCACGCGTCAGTCCTCTTTCTATGCTCACCATCTAGAGTTGTGTGTGTATTTTGAAATAAAATGGCGCTTAGACGCGCGTTGCGGTGTAACAAACATTGAGGAAGGAAGCGTGGCTTCCGAAACGCGTCTGTGCAAGTAAAGGTTGCTTCTAGCTGAGAATTCCCGTGTGTGCTGTCCTTATTCCCACCCGGGACCGGGAGGGGTAGAGCTTTCACATTGGAAGCGCGAGGCTCCGACGCGCTTGGAACTGCACCCGCCGCAAGAGTGCCCCGTACCTTGGAGCAGCAAGCAAGGATATATATATATATGTATATATTTTTTTTGGGGGGGGGGGGGGAATCGCCACACTGCAGACTGCCGCTGCCCAATCTAAAAATGACGAAGAGTGAACCCTTTTGTTGCTGGTGCAAAAAGGTGCTTTTATTAAATAGGTGCCAGCGCGCCCGCCATGACGCGTTTCGCCTCTCAAGGAGGCTTGATCACATGACAAACTGCAAGCCCAGAAGCAGACTATTTAAAGTGGCAGTGCAAAGCAGCAGGGAATAGACATGGAAAAGATACTGTGCAAATTTGCATCAATCGGACCAATACATAAATAGATAAATCTTTTATCACTTTGTAACACAACCTGTATAGCAATAAACTCAATAAAAAGTTTAAAATTAATTGCATAATAGTAAATCACAGGTAGTAGCGCTTTCACAAAATTTCCTAAACAAACCATAGTGGCTAACATCCTAAAATAGGAAACTCATCTGATCTGCCCTTACATTATATTTTGTAGGGTCAAACAACTGCGCTATGGTCCCACTGTCGTATTGCCAATAAATTGCTATCATAATTTGTAACTTGGCTTTTGAAAAACATATCCATGCCACATTTTCTGGTACAATTTTTTAACTGGGTTAACTTCAAACACATAATGCCCAAGTGGGCCATTCAATAGATAGTTGTCTGCTCGAAGGATTAAAGTGTCAAAAGTGATGTGCAAAGTGCAATAACAAAGTGCAAAAAGTGAAAGACAAAACAGATCCTTTAAAAAAATTACAAATGGGTGTACACATTACTTGATATAAATACAACCACATATTACTATTAAAATCAGCTAAAACCAGTCAGATCAAAACCCTATCCGGACAGGCTTAAATTAAAGTCCTGTGAATCCTAAATGCAGGTATACAGATCTTCCCTGTCATTCAATCCATTTGGATTATTTGTGTTCAGTTCCAATACATATCTAGTCTCAAGGAGACAGAGTTTGGCTTCACGGACCCCTCGTCTCCTTGATACTTCTACTGTATCC